>NC_141035.1:14525000-14750000 GCF_052040795.2 Danio rerio | reverse complement strand
ACATAAGTGATCTAGGAGGACGAATGGTTACACACACACAAAACTAAACGCCTTGTGTATTAAAAGGACATAAGTGATCTAGGAGGACGAATGGTTACACACACACAAAACTAAACGCCTTGTGTATTAAAAGGACATAAGTGATCTAGGTGGACGAATGGTTACACACACACAAAACTAAACGCCTTGTGTATTAAAAGGACATAAGTGATCTAGGTGGACGAATGGTTACACACACACAAAACTAAACGCCTTGTGTATTAAAAGGACATAAGTGATCTAGGTGGACGAATGGTTACACACACACAAAACTAAACGCCTTGTGTATTAAAAGGACATAAGTGATCTAGGAGGACGAATGGTTACACACACACACAAAAGTAAACGCCTTGTGTATTAAAAGGACATAAGTGATCTAGGAGGACGAAAGGTTACACACACACACACAAAAGTAAACGCCTTGTGTATTAAAAGGACATAAGTGATCTAGGAGGACGAATGGTTACACACACACAAAAGTAAATGCCTTGTGTATTAAAAGGACATAAGTGATCTAGGAGGACGAATGGTTACACACACACAAAAGTAAATGCCTTGTGTATTAAAAGGACATAAGTAATCTAGGAGGACGAACAGTTAAACACACACACACACAAAACTAAACACCTTGTGTATTAAGAGGACATAACTGATTTATAAGGACATGGTTAAACAAAGTCAATGTTTTGAACTTTTTCCATCTAGATACAAAGTAATTTACAAATATGCCCTTATAGTTACTTATGTGGCATCCTGATCAGTTTGTTTTTACATTATACATACACACTAATGTAAATCTGTAGAGTGTATTCAAGCAACTGTAGTTTCTTTGGTATGACAACTAAAACAATCTACTAATAGAACAAATGCAGAACACAGCATATGAACAAAATGCAAAGTTTAGTTTGTGCTCGTTTAGAAAATCGAATTAATACAAATAAAACATTAGCTTTACTAAGTGTATTATCCCTCTGGCGTCTGAGGGTGTTTTGGGGCTATGAAGAAGTATTGACATGCACTGACATTTGTGTTGTTTTCAGTATCTTAAAAAACATATGATTGGTTAAAGTGTGATAACACTGTAAACAGCACAAGTTGAGCTACAATAATACCTATGCAGCATGTTTGTATGTGTTTGTGTTTTTTGAGAAAGAAATGATTATGCGTGGTTAGTGAAAAACTAAAATTTAGAAGTCACTGAAAAAAGGCCATGAAACACACACAGAACATTTGTGCACAAGACTTTTGAGAACTGGATCCTTTAGCCTAGTGTTTTTGCTTTGAAAGGGTGTGAGAATCATCTTGTTCACTTGTTCACAGAAAACACAGGTCTTTCTCACCTTAGCCTTACGTTTCCACCCACCAATTTTAATGCTCATTTTGGAGATGCGCATAAAAATGATTGATGGAAATGTCAGATCCACATAACTTTTGAAAATATGCATAAAAAACTTGCACATAACTGAGTAGGATAAACTTTTATTCGATAGAAAAGATGTGCATAAACTACGATGGAAACACTTTTACTGACAAATTACAGTATGTACATTAAAAAAAGATTTGTTATAAGAGATCATATGCTGATCAAACTGTGTAAATGGACAAACCAGCAGGCTAAGCACACAGTAACATCTCAAATGTTGTTTTGGTCATTCTAAAATTTCTTAACTGTTTCAATATTAATGTTATTATATTATTAATGATCTCCAGAGCGTCTGGAGTGTATCAAGAGCGTCTGTTCTCCTAATTCTAATAAATAAGTACATTTATTAAATAAAGAAAAGCTTGACGCAGCTTCTTATACCGCAGTAAATTCTATTTTTACAGTTGGTATTTGGCGCCTGTTTAATCAGGAAGTGGCGATTTAGTTCTCTTTGACTCGTTGGATGGAAACGCTGCTTTATTCGCATCTTTTATGCAATATTTTAGTTTTGCACATAAATTTGATTAATATTATTAGATGGAAAAATAGCTATTGCCAACATTTCAGTCACACAAAGAACAAAGTCACGTACGAGAATGGCTAGTCCTTTTTAATAAATAATTATCTTAAATTCACTGACCTTCAACAGGGACATGTAGCCTACTGTTACTCAATTAATGAGATTATTATTCTTTCTAAAAACTGTTTAGTTTTGCTTACATTCTAAATTTCATATCAACCTCTACCAATTGATCAATAATAGAGGCAGACACACAAGTGCACTTAAATTTATTAAAACTGATCAACGAGTATAATAGTGGGAATGCGTGTAAATTATTATTTTTTTTTAAACGTTGCACATAACATTTATTCATTCATTCATTTTCTTTTCAGCTTAGTCCCTTTATTTATCAGGATTTCGCCAGAGGCGAAGTAGTTTATGGTTGCCATGAGACCATTATAATTATTTCATGAATATTTTTCTAATCACTTTTTAATTTTTAATTTATTTATTTAAATTACATTTTTAAAAATGTTTTTTTTAAATGTTATTAGAAGTCAATCACAACATTCTAACAACACATTCACCTTTTACCACTGTATTCGTGATCAAGAAAAATATGAATGAAGCTGTTTTAAAATTTAAATAATATTAATGTTCATTTTATAAAATTACACAATTATAATGCCCTCATGACAATCATATTTGACCGATTTATTAAATGCTTTTCTCTTGTCTTGGTAATGTCAAGTTGTCATGACAAAAATAAAAAAACGTGTGATGTATTGGTTTGTTAAGTTGTCATTTAAAATTGACATAACGAAGCACATTACATCAAATTACAACTGTCATAAGCATGCATAAAATCTCATTCATTAGTCATGACATTTATAACAATTATATAGTTTTTATTACAGTTTTATAAACACATTCTTTAAGTCAAGTGTTATCAAAAAGACTACTTCTACCTGATTCCATTTCAGCATCAAACCTGTTTCTGACAAAGTCCCTGATGTTTTGAATAGAGCGATTTGCCAACATAGGATGCTCTGCGGATTTGCATTGTTGGCATTCTATTTTTGTGGCAAGTTTACCCTTGGAAACATGGCTTTGGAAATGTCTCAATACTGCAGCAATTTCATCAGGAGACCATGGTCTTTGTTTTTCTTCTTGCGTAATTTTCAGAAGATTTGAGAATGACTGCAAATAAGAAAACAGATTCATGGGATCAGCACCATGTTGATCAGAGCTCATCTCCATTTCCCAACCACACCCTTTTCTCAATCATTCTTTATTTAACTTTTTTTGATTGTTACTAGAAGTAATTGTATTTTCACAATACTCAAATTTGGAACTGATCAGTACTGGAATTTAAAAACATCTATTTCCCGATAATATCTGGGCTCTGCTGAGCTCATTCTTAAACAGCGCTGATTTGCCATTGTGTTCACGTGCTCAACAGAAATGACTGTGATTGGCCTTAAAAGGTCATCAGTTTACCAATTTCACCAATGTTTACTGAGTGTAAGCCAAGGTTATTATAGTTAATGAAAACGAACAAAAAAACGAAAACTAAAATGTAAAATAATTGTCGTTAACTAAAAAAAAAATGAGAGTTTTTTTTAAAAACTAGACCTAACTGAAACTGTATTGTGTACATACATAACTAACTGAAACTAACTAAAGTTATAGCAAAAACCTCCTTCGTTTTTATATTTGTAAATGTATTTAATACATAATCTTACTGTAAGCCTTTTAGTAGTAAATATAATCTGCGCGCAGGTGTTTGTTTTTAACCTTTTCGCACCCGAGTCTCCTGCCGCCATTGGCCAGATTGAGCCGGTTCTTCTCTAGTCATCCTCACTGTTGCTCCCGCGACAAAAACAACGAGTGGACATGACAGCAGCACGGTGACAGCATTAATTACAGAGACTTAAAACTATTACTTAAACATATTTGTGCTCAATAATGGATTTTATTTCAGTATCGCAAACTAATCTTTTTAACCGGATCTTCTAAGTGAACCAATTGAACAAGCTCACCAAATCAAACTGAATAATTTCAAACGAATCGCGTCTCAAGTAAGCACTTATCCACAAACTACTTACTTTATAACAAGCCTAATACCCCCCTCTGACTCTGAATAATCCAATATATACTCATTCAGTTTTTAGAACAGTAACGTTACATTGAGAAGCGGTGAACCGATAAAACTGCGCATGCATGATTCAGTGAACCAAACACAAAAGGTACAGCCTGCTGTATGACTGAACTGAATTTAAAACAACTGCAGCTAAACCGATGGCTTAAATGAGAGGATCTGGTGAAAAACGTAAGTTTATTTCTTAACAGACAATCGTAATGGAATTTAAATAAGTGAATCATGATTCAGTTGGTTGCAAAACTTTACTGTAAGACATTTTTCATATCATGGTGATGTTTTAACTGACTGAATTACTATTGCTGACTACATAATGTTGAGTCATAACATCCACGTTAAAAATCTATACCTCCCATCACCATGCCCGGATTAATAATTCAGAAGCCCCTGGACACAATGTCTTGTAGGCCCCCTATAGCCGCACCCCATAGTTGAATTAAAAAATAAGATTAATATAATATTTGTTAAATAAAATTAATTTATAATGTATTGCCCACATTTTTAAAATGAATGATATACACTACATATATTTCTAGTTTACAAAGATTAAACTTATTTTTAAGCATTTAAAGCACACTTTGAAAAAAATACTAATACAACTAGGGGAAATTAATGGATTTTAATATATTTGTTCAAGTTTACTGAAGCAGCACAAACATTTATATTTAAGGGTATTTTTAGTGTATAACTTCTACAAACTTATAATGCACATGATTTAGATATAACACCTCTCCAATCCAATTCTAGGAATCTGAGTCCTCCATAATACACACATATTAATGATTCCTACTTCTCTTGCTCGTGATGAAGAGTAGGCAAAATCTAAATGCGTATTGGGCCTGTGCCCATAATGCCCATTGGTTAATCCAGCCCTGCCCATCACTACTGTGTCTAACCTCAGAAGAAGCCTTGCACACATATTGTACTTAAGACTGCTGTCTTGTGGGCTGTTGTATTTGAATTTGAGGATGGTTTTTATGCTGTTGATTTTGAATCTTGCACCTAACAAATGTCCTTATTTAGAAAAAAACTTAAATACTGGAACTAATAAAAGCTAAACTAAGACTATGACATTTTTAAAATATAGAAACTAATAAAAATTAAGAAATCTACCTCAAACTAATTAAAACTAACGGAATTTGAAAACCAAAGGTCAAAACGAAATAGAAACTGAAACTAATAAAATATCCAAAACTATTATAACATTGGTGTAATCACAGATACAAGGACACTGGAACGTTTTAAAGCTGTGAAGTTCAGCTGGTCTGTCTTTGAGCTGACATATGAACAATCCCCTGATGAATCGACTGATCTTCACTGCTTTAAAGCACTCCAGTGTCCGAATTTTTGTGTTTACACTTAGTAAACGGTGGGGAGTTGATGACCTTCACAGTCAATAACAGTCATTTCTGTTGAGCATGTGAACACAACAGCAAATCAGTGCCGTTTAAGAACACGATCAACAGTGCTTAAATTTTAGTGGGAACGTTTAGCGGACGTTTTTCAAATTTCAGTACTGACTGGACCGCATACCACATCGTGAGAGCACTTAGGTGCAACAATTTAATTAGTACGATAAACTAATTGACCATACTTGGCACTACATTGTGCCTTAATAAAAATGTAAATAAACAAAATGAAATAACTTGATTTATGATATTGGCAATATTCCTTTTAACAGGTTCTTAGAAAAAAGAAAGAGAGAGAGAGAGAGAGAGAGAGAGAGAGAGAAAGAGAGAGAGAGAGAGAGAGAGAGAGAGAGAGAGAGCAGTAAATCAAAACATGACTTTAGCTGGGTTTTCACAGAGAGGGTTACAATTAATTTTTTTATTGTTATTATTTTTTAATTTACCAAAGCACAATACTTACTTTTACATTTCACCCTAATCCACTTGAATGCATTGTAGGGCCCACTGCAGCTGGCACATTTATCCAAGCTTGACACAGCTACTGATATTACATAAAGTTTACAAATCTGTTGAAAAAAAAAAAAATCATCAGCAGCAGTAAATACACAAGGACACAATACACAGCCTATATTAATACACAATATACCACCATAAGTAAGTAGAAAGACACACAACACATAACCCATGTTAAATACACAATATAACACTGTAAATAAATATCAGGACACAACACACAACCTATTAGGCATGGGATGATAGTCAGTTTCAAGGTTTACAGTTAAAACAAAAAAAAAAATGTTATACCATTCCTAAGGTATATGAACGTTTTTTTTTTTTTTTTTTTTTTTAGATGTTGTCAAAGACCATCTACAACATAAACTACAATTCAGCTTAAATTCATCCCACAATTCCTCAAACATTTGAAAAACAAATCACTTGTGCACCACCATTCAGCATGCTGTGCACCTGAACAGTGCAGTGGCTTATAATTCAAAGAAAAGAAAGATCTCCAAAGATGTATTTTCATGTTGTAAAGAAATCTGTGTTTTTAAAAACTAATGGAGATAACAGAAGTCAATTACATGGTTTCCACTACATTCATTCTTTCATGGCGGGGCGCCACACCAAAATTTACCCCACCACTGCTACATTACTACTCATTCAAAACATTCAGTCATTGTTTTTTTAATAGCGGGTTATAAAACGCACCAAAACGCATTAAAAGTTAAAGGTGCAGGTGATTGTCTTCAGAAACATTTGTTGTTGTGCTGGTTGAAAGTCTCTTCACAGTTCAATAGTAATGATTACAGTAAATGATCTAAATGTGTTTAAATGTAATTTTATATTCTGGGCAAGGCATAAAACTAAAAAATGTTTACCCAATTAAATAGAGTCGGACCGACATCTCCCATAACTCCGATAAGCAGCTCAGACTGTCTGTCAGCAAATGTAGATTGGGACTTCTGCGCATCCGTTCAAGCCATTAGGATGTGCCCGTCTGCATAAGCTGCCGGGCCGTCACGAGACGGACCAGGAGAAATCAAAATATGAATTGAAACTTTTAAAAACCTATATCAATATTGGAGTAACTTGAGCACGCTGGAAGAAAGACAACACCATTGCTGAAGTATTACTGTTAGACAGGTAATGTTCTGTTTTAAAACTATTTTAGTCAGGCTAAGCTAATGTTAGATTGTGTTCTGTTGTGAATGACTTATATGCACAGACGTGTTGTTCAGCCACTGAAATCTCCCAGTGAAAGATTGATGTGATTATTTTCAGTTTCATAAGGTCCTTTTTACAGCATCGATAATGTAGATTTATATTTAGTTTAACAACAAAACATCAGTAAATAGCTCTATTCCGCCTAACTGCTTTATTGAGCTGAAGTTACTTTTATATTCACATTGGGTCATTTTTGAACAATGCCAGCCTTCCTATACCGTTTACCGCTACTCTGAATATTCGCTCTGAAATAGCATGTAAGTATGGCTAAGTAATATGTAATTCCTGCACGACGCTGGCTAAACACTAAGTCTAACTGGCGAATGACATGAACTAGTGGGTTGTCTGTCTGTTGTTGTGATGCGGTGCGCGCGCTAGTTACTTCAGGGGTTGTGGCTTTGAATCACAGTCCCTCCCCGCCGTCCAAAGATAATATGCTCAGCGGTTAGCATTTTGGCACATAACCTACTGCACCTTTAAGTGAATTATAACAGAGTGAACTTTTCTGTAACAGTAGTATTGCTGTGCGTTATTTGTTTAAGTAGTTGGTAGATCAGTGTAAAAGGCCCAAGAGAGTCTGCCGCCACATCTGAAAAAAATTCTAAAGAAAACACTGAATTATATATTTTTATTATTTAGCCTGACATGTTGAACGTTTCAAAATAATTTAAATGTTTCTTAAAAAAATATATACTTTGATTTTTTTTTTTTTAATCCAAAGTAATCATACTGTCAGAATCATATACCAGCCCATGCCTACAACCTACTGTATAAGTGAATACAACACCAGTGAATACGAGAACACACAACCTAATTTAATACACAATATAGTACAATCAGTAATTATGGGGACACTACACACAACCAATAGGTCCAATTTGGCTTTAGTAATGGAAACCTGCATCTTCTGTCCCTCCCCCACAACATGACAACAACAGTAAATACGAGGACACACAACCCAATTTAATACACAATATAGCACAATCAGTAATTATGGGGACACTACACACAAGCAATAGGTCCAATCTGGCTTTAGTAATAGAAACCTGCATCTTCTGTCCCTCCCCCACAATACACAACATGACAACAACAGTAAATACGAGGACACACAACCTAATTTAATACACAATATAGCACAATCAGTTAGGGCTGCTCGATTATGGGATAAATCATAATGACGATTATTTTGGTCATAATTGTTCTCACGAATTATCAGTTGAAGTCAAAATTATTCGCTCTTCTGTGAATTTTTTTATATACAAATATTTCCCAAATGTTGTTTAACAGAGGAATTTTTCCACAGTATTTCCTGCTTCTATTGGTAAAGGCTTATTTGTTTTATTTCAGCTAGAATAAAAGCAGGTTTTAATATTTTGAAATCTAATTTAATAGCTCAATATTATTAGCTCGTTAAGCAATATATATTTTTAATGGTCTGCAGAAGAAACTACTGTTATACAATGACTTGGCTAATTACATTAATTAGGCCTTTAAATGTCACTTTAAGCTGAATACTAGTATCTTAAAAAAATATCTAGTAAAATATTATGTGCTGTCATCAAAGCAAAGTTAAAAGAAATCAGTTATTAGAAATGAGATACCAAAACTATTGTTTAAAAATGGGTTGAAAATAATTCTTTCCATTCATAGATATTGGGGGGAAAGGGTCACTAATAAATCAGGAGGGCTAATAATTCTGACGTTAACGGTATATATGCAGTTATTTTCCTTCCTGTAAATAAGGAAAGGGAAATAAATACAATAAAATAAAAATATGAAAAAAACTGAGCTTTAAGCATCTTCACTGCAAGAAAAAAAAAAAACTTTAGCTACAAAAGTCCTTCAGTCAAGAGCAGCGAGAGATTTTCTCCATTTGTTTGATAAAAAATTAATTCCTTAAGCAGGAATATTGCGTGCTGTCACTTAAAAGAATAGTGCGGCTCTGATATGGTTTCTCTTTCACATGTTTTTTTATTCTCAACTAGTTTATTTCAAAAATGAGGGTTAAAATGAATAATCACTAAACACCGCGCTCTGACACGAATGTGCATGTATTTGACCATTAAAGCACTCACTTTAAGATGACTTTAGATGTGTGTGCTCTGCTCGTCTCTGAGGCCAAGCACGCACACACAACAGCATGCGCTCGTTTGCACGTTTAAAAACATGAATGATTCGAATGTACATAAATGAATGATGCTCATCCCGTGCTGCAAAAGTTACATTACAGTAGATGCTTTTAGTCATTTTTACGTGGAACTGAGCTTTGCAGAGCAACAAATGTGCAAAACTGGAAAGGGGCGGTATATGATGCAATAATCGTTTATCTTGATTAATGTTTTTTCATGATTGTTAGAAGTCAAAATCGAAATCGGATTATCGATTATTTGCACAGTCCTAAAATCAGTAATTATGAGGACACCACACACACACACACAACCTATAAGTCCAATCTGGCTTTAGTAATGGAAACCTGCATCTTCTGTCCCTCCCCCACAACATGACAACAACAGTAAATACGAGGACACACAACCTAATTTAATACATAATATAACACAATCAGTATTTATGGGGACACTACACACAAGCAATAGGTCCAATCTGGCTTTAGTAATAGAAACCTGCATCTTCTGTCCCTCCCCCACAATACACAACATGACAACAACAGTAAATACGAGGACACACAACCTAATTTAATACACAATATAGCACAATCAGTTAGGGCTGCTCGATTATGGGATAAATCATAATGACGATTATTTTGGTCATAATTGTTCTCACGAATTATCAGTTGAAGTCAAAATTATTCGCTCTTCTGTGAATTTTTTTATATACAAATATTTCCCAAATGTTGTTTAACAGAGGAATTTTTCCACAGTATTTCCTGCTTCTATTGGTAAAGGCTTATTTGTTTTATTTCAGCTAGAATAAAAGCAGGTTTTAATATTTTGAAATCTAATTTAATAGCTCAATATTATTAGCTCGTTAAGCAATATATATTTTTAATGGTCTGCAGAAGAAACTACTGTTATACAATGACTTGGCTAATTACATTAATTAGGCCTTTAAATGTCACTTTAAGCTGAATACTAGTATCTTAAAAAAATATCTAGTAAAATATTATGTGCTGTCATCAAAGCAAAGTTAAAAGAAATCAGTTATTAGAAATGAGATACCAAAACTATTGTTTAAAAATGGGTTGAAAATAATTCTTTCCATTCATAGATATTGGGGGGAAAGGGTCGCTAATAAATCAGGAGGGCTAATAATTCTGACGTTAACGGTATATATGCAGTTATTTTCCTTCCTGTAAATAAGGAAAGGGAAATAAATACAATAAAATAAAAATATGAAAAAAACTGAGCTTTAAGCATCTTCACTGCAAGAAAAAAAAAAAAAACTTTAGCTACAAAAGTCCTTCAGTCAAGAGCAGCGAGAGGTTTTCTCCATTTGTTTGATAAAAAATTAATTCCTTAAGCAGGAATATTGCGTGCTGTCACTTAAAAGAATAGTGCGGCTCTGATATGGTTTCTCTTTCACATGTTTTTTTATTCTCAACTAGTTTATTTCAAAAATGAGGGTTAAAATGAATAATCACTAAACACCGCGCTCTGACACGAATGTGCATGTATTTGACCATTAAAGCACTCACTTTAAGATGACTTTAGATGTGTGTGCTCTGCTCGTCTCTGAGGCCAAGCACGCACACACAACAGCATGCGCTCGTTTGCACGTTTAAAAACATGAATGATTCGAATGTACATAAATGAATGATGCTCATCCCGTGCTGCAAAAGTTACATTACAGTAGATGCTTTTAGTCATTTTTACGTGGAACTGAGCTTTGCAGAGCAACAAATGTGCAAAACTGGAAAGGGGCGGTATATGATGCAAAAATCGTTTATCTTGATTAATGTTTTTTCATGATTGTTAGAAGTCAAAATCGAAATCGGATTATCGATTATTTGCACAGCCCTAAAATCAGTAATTATGAGGACACCACACACACACACAACCTATAAGTCCAATCTGGCTTTAGTAATGGAAACCTGCATCTTCTGTCCCTCCCCCACAACATGACAACAGTAAATACGAGGACACACAACCTAATTTAATACACAATATAACACAATCAGTAATTATGGGGACACTACACACAAGCAATAGGTCCAATCTGGCTTTAGTAATAGAAACCTGCATCTTCTGTCCCTCCCCCACAATACACAACATGACAGCAACAGTAAATATGAGGACACACAACCTAATTTAATACACAATATAGCACAATCAGTAATTATGGGGACACTACACACTAGGGCTGCACGATATTGGAAAAAAAAATTGACATTGCAATATTTTTTTTCCTGCGATATATATTGCGATATTTTTTATATATATACTTAAGACTAGTGCTGTGATGGTCACAGTGACAACTGGGTCACCACCGGGGTTAGTTGCCACCACGGTTGTCCATTGTCATCGGCGGTAGTACGTGACGTCACACACTTTAAAACACAAATTACTGTTATGTTGCCAAGTATTACATATCTGTTAGAATATAACATTAGGCGCGATTCAGCAAGTTCAAGTTCAACCATGAATCTTGTTAGAAAACGAAATCTTACATCTGGGAACATTTTGGATTCATGCCGACCGAGAAAGGTGAACGAATTAATTTAGATTAAGCTTTTTGTAGGGGGATTCTAAGTGTTAAAGTGTGTTTTAATATTCACTGCTGAGAGTCCAAACACTACAACACTAGAGCAAATCCATCGATACGCAGATCCACGGGTCCCGAACCATGCAAGCTAGTGGCGATTGACGGCGAGGGAAAAAAAGCCATGTAGGCTTTAATCAACTCCAGTCTTCTAAATGCAAAAGCCCTGCCATGCCTGGCTGAGCTGAGGCATTTGCAAAAATGGCCAAATAAAAAAGAGAAATTGATAAATTGAAGACATTGATGAGAAATGGAGCAACATATTTGGTAACTAGTTAAGAACGCGCCGCCCCGCAGCGTAGAGAAACCTGCTTTGCGAGAAATGCTGGCGGCGGAACAGAAGCAAGAAACCCTATCGCATGGTTGTGAAAAAGTAGCCTGTCTGTGCATTTTCGCTACAAGCACACCGTCTAACAGTGTATTGCTGGAAACATTATAACCCCATTCTTCACTTAAACCGGACAAAGTCAACATGTTAGTTTTTCTGGCAAATAACTTAAAATACGAATACAAAAGGTGGAGAGAACCTACGCTGTTTTTTTAAACATCTGACTTACATTGTTACTAGGTTAATATTTTCTTTTTACTTACAATTATTTATATTTATATTATTATTACACTGATGAGTAAAGTGTCATTTAGGCTGTTTGCTAAGTAAAGTAACATTTAATTGTTATTATTATAAGGTTTCAAGCAGTTAAAGTTTTTTAATATTTAACTACAATATTTATAAACAGTTTTGTGTTGTTTTATTAACGAAAGTTAAACGCGTACGTTTATACCGATGTTTTATTTATTAATATTAAGTTAAGTTATTCCTTAATTTTTACATTAAAGGTAAATTAACTTAGGTAGGCTACTTTTTTTGTTTATGTACGAGATCGAGGAACAAGTTTGCCAGTAAATAATGTTCTCACCACTTTAAAAAAATAAAAAGATAAATAATCAGCGAAAAAGATGCAATAAAAAATGCGAGCGCTTAATCATTCTTCACAATCAGATTTGTACGTGCAATAAGCCTAGGGTATATTTAGCATACAAGAACAAGCCCTAAAACAAAGTCTAGAGAGAATTTTAATATTAGTTAATATTAATGATTATAAACACGAATTGCGTTGTATGATAAACGCCTCACAATGTCGTGATCTTTTCTAAAGAACAGATAATCCATGTTATCGCCGTCTCCCCAGCCAGGTTTTCATCTGCTTTTTTTTTCTTCTTCTAGCTACAAACAATAAAGTATCAGCGCCAGACCAGTGGTTTAAATGATATTTCACTCTCCTGATTTCTTTTCTTTTTATTTAAAAAAACATAAATGTTTAAAGTTTTGTATTGCATATATATTTTTAAAGATTATCATTCAGTCTGCCTGCAGCGCATACGAGAGGTTGCAAATCCCCTTTACTCATGCTACCTATTTCATTTATGACACTGTAAACTTGACTTGGCAGGCTGATCATCTTTAAACTCAAAAGGTATTTTTTTAACTTCTGCATAATGTGATGTTTCTTATTACAACTGTTAGCGGTGTCAAAATGAAAGCAAACATTAAAAAGGGTTTTGTTTTATCAATTGTATAGTTTAGTTTTAATAATAATGTATACAATAAATTATAATATTGATTATTGTGTAGACTACGGTGTCCAACAAAACATTTTTATTAGGTTACTCTAATAGACCTAATCCCTAACTGAAAAACGAATGTGAAAATGACAGGCAGTTGCGTCCCTGCTAAAATTAATTTAACGACAAATTTCTTTTGCATTTTTTCCCTTTTAGAGATCAAGAGAGCTGTATTTAAGAATTATTTAACTAAAACATGAATTGAATGCCCAGTTCTTTCCCGTGTGAGTTTAGTGCGCCTCCGGATCTTCGTTTTAAAGGTTACAGGTGCACCCTGACCTGACGCGGGGACCAGATCTCTGCACTATTGCTTTAATTTCACAATTTTCATAACTGCATTGCATTTTCATATGGTAAAATATCAAAATTTATGTTCTGAAAGTAGTAGGAATAACAGGAGTGTTAGTAATTAATGACAGAAAGAACTTGCGCTTTTGAGTGAACTTCTGTCAAGTGTTATTTTAGTATGATTAAAAAAATTATTTAACAAAAATAGTAATGCAGTATTTTTTTGCTCTGCCAAGCCTTCTCTGTTGCTGTGGGGAGCAGCAGCATGCGTCAGTCACCCTTTCCCCCAGCCCCACCCCACCCCCGACTCCTGAACGGCATGCAACACACAACCTATTGGTCCAATCTGACTTTAGTAAGAGAAACCTGCATCTCCTAACTATTCCCATTTTAAAAATGACATAATATCCAATTACACAAATAACCCGGAGAGCAATTCTGCTAGGTATCAAACACTTGTAGGTATCAAATACATTTACCTTCTGTGTTCCAGTATTGTCTCCTGCACAGCTGAGTGAAGTACTGGTCTGGATTTCAGTGTCAGAGGTCACCTGTTTAGATGAACAACACTATTAACACAAGTAAATCCTTACAGAACTGACAAACTGTATCAAAAGTAAACTTTATGAGAGTTTCAGCATATATAGAGAGCTAAACTAAGAGAAAATATACAGTCAGCGTTCTCAGACATTTATTTTCTGTGTTCCAGTATTGTCTCCTGCACAGCTGAATGAAGTACTGGTCTGGATTTCAGTGTCAGAGGTCACCTGTTTAGATGAACAACACAGTATTAATATATGTAAATCCTTACAGAACTGACAAACTGTATAAAAAGTAAACTTTGTCAGTTTCAGCAAATATATAAAGCTAAACTAAGAGAAAATATACAGTCAGTGTTCTCAGACATTTACCTTCTGTGTTCCACCATTTTCTCCTGCACAGCTGAGTGAAGTACTGGTCTGGATTTCAGTGTCAGAGGTCACCTGTTTAGATGAACAACACAATATTAACTTGGGTTGGGTACCAAAACCTGGTGCCATTATAGCACCGGTACCTAAGTAACCAGTGTGTACCGGATCAAATCAGCATATGAATTTTGGGGCCTAATTTCGGTGCCACTGGTGCTGCGACAAGGACGTATGAAGGACGTAAACATTTAATCCTCAACAACTTTGAGGAATACGGACAGGCAATGTAAGTGATTGTTACTGTCGCTTAGGGAACGGACGCACGCAATGCGCGCAGTAAAGCACATTCAGCCTGGTTTTCGGTCAGCGAGAGCGACACTCCAGATCAACACGCATGACCACTTTCATCAAAATTGCTTAAACTAAGCATTTTAAAGCATATTTTACAAGCAAGGATTCTTACACAGCAATGTGCTTTACAAAAGTTGTGTCGTGTAAGGGGAAAACATGTCAAACTTAATGACACATTTGAGGGCTCAAAGGCAGAGGAACTCTACTTTCGCGGCACTTGCTCTCTGTAAAGGTGCTGCGCGGATCAGTTCCCTGCATTCGTCAGAAGTTGACGCCCAAATTGACACAGGTAATAAAAAGATTGAACTGCAGTCATGTTCAGGTTGTGAAACACTATCAAAATGTCCACTGTTGATGATATTAGACTTCTGTTTTCAATAGCGATTTTAACACTTTTATAATAGGAAGTCCTCGGCTATGCAGAGACCATTATTAATTAGAAATCTAGTGTACAGAGTTTAACGTTAGGAAATGCAGTCTTGAATTTACAAACAGTCGGTAAGTACCAAAGAACAGATGTAAGACATTGATCAGATGTAGTTTTCAGTCACGCTCATGCAAGTCATATTCAACTTGTTTAGTTTTGCCTTCATTCATTTTTGATTTCCGTCTTCAACACATGATTTATTTACAACACTTTTTTAAACACAATAGTTTAACTTATAACTTATTTCTAAAATCTGCTGTTTTATCTTCCCCATGCTGACAGTCAGTGCAGAACATTTTACTATTTATTTTGCAAGACAGTTGTATTCAGACAAAGTCCCTTTAAGTATTTATAGTCTTTTATTCAGATTAAAGTGTAATTTAATGACTTAATCAGTTTACTACGAAAGTTAAAATTATTCAAATTATTTTGTAACTGATTTTTTGTGTAAATCAAAAATATCCAGCAAATATTTCTTGAAGAGGCTAAAAATACTGACCTTATTTTTATTTAAATTAAAAACAGCTTTTATTTATGAAATAAACAATAAGATATAGAACTTATAATAACTCTGGAATAATTCTTTTTTTTTTAGGAAACACTTTGAACATTTTCAGAAAAATTATTTTAAATGAATGGGAAGGCAAAATAAATTGACTTCAACTGCAGGCCTGTTAAAGTTTACAGATGCAACAATGTGCCTTGATGTACTTGAATGTTAGAAATGTGTTCTCCTACACCAGTATAACGTTACTTGTCAAATAAATGAACAAGGAAGGTTATTTTGAGTTTAAGTTATTTAATTATCTTGTTTATGAAGACTGCAAAGTGATGCAAGAAAAAAAATGACTTTGAATCATTTTTTAAGTATTTTGTGATATACATGTTAAAATGTGCCTCCAAAAGTACGTGGCCCCTGCCCGCTCCCCCACAGGTTAATAGTAAGCTAATGTAATTTCAAATTGCAAATCCTAAATTCATGCTAACCAACAAATGATCAAAGGAAATGTATTAATGCAATTCAAATACAAAAATATGAATTGATGTTTACTTGAAACTTTAATTATATTGTTCTATTAAAATTATTATTTTTTTAATTGTCAAATAAAAGATTCTTCTAGAGTCATCCACCATAATTTTGTGGCTAAAAAGTATCGGTTCAGGCACTGTTTTGGCACCGGTTTCGTTTTAAAAGTATCGATTTACAGTAGGTATCAAAAAAAAAAAAAAAGATACCCAACCCTTATATTAACACATGTAAATATTTACACAATTGATAAACTGTATAAACAGTAAACTTTGAGAGTTTCAGCATATATAGAGAGCTAAACTAAGAGAAAACATACAGTCAGTGTTCTAAGACATTTACCTTGTGTTCTCCACCATTTTCTCCTGCACAGCTGAGTGAAGTACTGGTCTGGATTTCAGTGTCAGAGGTCACCTGTTTAGATGAACAACACAGTATTAATATATGTAAATCCTTACAGAACTGACAAACTGTATAAACAGTAAACTTGACAGTTTTAGCATATATAGAGAGCTAAACTAAGAGAAAATATACAGTCAGCGTTCTCAGACATTTACCTTCTGTGTTCCAGTATTGTCTCCTGCACAGCTGAGTGAAGTACTGGTCTGGATTTCAGTGTCAGAAGTCACCCGTTTAGATGAACAACACTATTAACACAAGTAAATCCTTACAGAACTGACAAACTGTATAAACAGTAAACTTTGTGACAGTTTTAGCATATATAGAGCTAAACTAAGGGAAAATATACAGTCAGTGTTCTCAGTCATTTACCTTCTGTGTTCCAGTTTTCTGTCCTGCACAGCTAAGTGAAGTACTGGTCTGGATTTCAGTGTCAGAGGTCACCTGTTTAGATGAACAACACAATATTAAACAAATGTAAATGCTTGCAGAATACGGTATTTTTCAAAGATTTAAGTTTATTTTGGCTTAATTTTATATAACCAAATAATTTTTAAGAAAACAACTTTAATCTCTGCATACCTTGTTCCTCCATGGCCATTCTGAAACATCATAGTTATAAGTGATCTCTTGCCCTGGACTGATGTCCTTTGTTGCGAATAAGCACAAATAGGGTTTTCTATCAACATTGATTATTTCCATTTTGCTGTTTGTGTTTATATGATTGTCATTAATAAGTCTACCCAACGAGCCATCTTCTCTTGCAGCATCAACCCTGAATCATAGAAAACAATGCCACCTCATGTAATTACAGTAGTTACTAAATTACACAGTAAGTAATTGCAGATCAAAAAAAATTATCAAGTTTTGGAAAAGACAAGTTCCTTTTTTATATATATATTTAAGGAAAATACAGAAACATAAATGTTAGCAAATTTAATAAAGCAATATACATACCATAACAGTCTTCCATTAAAAAGCAGTTGAAACAAAAACACTTCAAGTGCATTATGATAAAGTCTTCTTTCACATTCTTCTTTGGTTATTATGTCTCCTCTATATTCAACTAGAAAATCTTCTTTTCTATAGTGGCTAGAGCTGAATACTCCCCGACCTAGCAAATGATTTTTCAGATTAGTCATGAAAAAGAACAATTATTGGAGATCCCTGACGTAAACAGACTTTTTTTTCTTACCTTTGAATACGCTTATGTATTTTATTTCAAACCCAGTTTTATCTTTTGAAGTCAAAGCATAGTACACTGCTTCATCCTTTGGTTTCAGTTTGAGTCTCTGCGACCTTGCTGTCACCATTTGTCGCAAGCAATGCACCAATGTCACTGTACATCAATGCATTTTTGTAATTTTTTTTTTTATCATATTTAGTTTATTTTTTCAAAGGGTACACATGTTAAAGTTTGTGCTTAGTCTGTAATATGCATGTCAGTATGACATGCCAGTGAAACAGGAAAAAAAATGTAAGTTACTTAAAATTATTTGTTTGCATTTTCTTTGTCAGTAAAATGTCTAGATATGGCAAATACACACAGACTACATATTTAATAGGATGAAACATCTGTATACACGTTACCTTTACAGAAATATTCACATGTGCAAAATACAAATGTGAAATGTGTGCTTCTGGAACACTTTTGTGTGAATCCCATGTTAATTCATGCCAAAACCACCAAAAGTGTTTTGGAACCACGTTTCACATTTAGATTTACCATATGTGAATGTCTTGTGACCATTTTGTAAGTGTAAGCAACATTATTCATAAATAAAATGAAAATGAGGACAAAATAAAACGATTAAACTACTTCATCAGCACGTGCTATGAAAAATACAGTTAACATACAGTTATGAAAACATATTCGTCTTGTATCTTGGGTGCAGTAAAAACGTCTAATAACAAGTTAGACCATAACGTGTAACTTATCATTACATACATTAGTGATATCAATCTGACAATAACGTTATGACTTGATTAGCAAATACTCATCTTACAAAATTAATAAGCACACTATAAACGATTACATGCAACGCATCTGTTATTTTGGTAAGCCATGGCGACATTGCAAACATAAACGTAATACTAAAACAATAAATCATCATTTTAAAAACGATAGTTCATCATTCTTGACAGGAAATGAAAAGTACGCTAACTTACAAGGTTAACAAGGTTACTTGGTTTACTCGCTGTTAAGTTTAGTCAAATAATGCACATTAATCGTGTAACGTTAGTACACTTAATTATCTGGGTGTTTATTTAACAGTCTTACCTTAAAGGTCTTGAAACTGATGATTGACACCCATGTGTCATCGGATCTTCCAGCATAAAATCGCTTGAGTTCAGTGGCTATCAGTTTCCATAAATTAATTCACATTTAATCAATCGTATGCAATCAATCGTCGAATAAACAAGCTCCGTGCTTCTTTGTCTTGTCTTCAAACGATGAGTGATATCCATCTGTCCAGCGCGGAATTGATTGAGTCAGGTGGTGGCGATTGGCCAATAACAGGCATTTATTTCTTTATTGATCTTATAAAGGTAGTGGGGGATTTTTATTATTTAATTAGAACGTAATTCATATTTATACATATTTAAAACTATTTTTTAATCATTATTGTTTACACAGATGTTTGACAGATACAGTTATTATGAGGACGTTTGATGGTCAGCCAATCACATGCCGCGATTTCATACACTCGCATGCATAATTAATGAGGGGATGCAGTACCCAGTCCGGGCTACAGGGGCGCATGTCGAATACACACGTAATACACAAAATCAGGTTTATGTGAACTATAAAGTCATGTGGAGAAATTTTGGATTTGAGCTCTTCTACATTAAAGAAGCACTTCTACATTGCTAAAATTATGAGGACTCCGACCATGTCCTCATAATTGAAAATGTCCTCATAATGTGGCGTGTATTCATATGAAATGTCTTCGTAAATCACATAAACCAACACACACACACACACACACACACACACACACACACACACACACACACACACACACACACACACACACACACACACACACACACACACTACAGCCAATTTAGTTAACCCAATTCACTTAAAGTGCATGTCTTTGGACTGAGGGGAAAACGGGAGCATCCGAAGAAACCCATGCAAACAGAAAATTGAATTGGCCCAGCCTGGACTCGAACCAGTAACTTTCTTGCTGTAAGGTTGTATGTTATGTTATATTATATTGGATTATAATATATTATATTAAATGCAAGTTTGTCCCACATCTTGAATATCTCAGGGTCTCTTTATTATCATAGACTTATTTTACATAACTTTATTACTGATTTAATTAATATTATAACAAGAATCTTAAGTAAGTGTTTAATGGGAAGCATAACAATGAACAGGGCTATCTTTTGTAAATCTTCAGTTTTGGAAACCTTCCTTACAGTGAACACACACCAGAATAAATTTTTGGCACATGTAAACAAATGATGAATAAATGATTATGGTTTATATGATGATTTAAATTAATTCAGTTAAGTCAATATTTAAGTTAAATATATGTTTTACTTAAACTGTATATTATATCATATTGTATTATATTAATAGTTTATTAATCCGGGGTCCACACAGCGGAATGAACAGCCAACTTATCCAGGACATGTTTTAAGCAGCGTACTTCACACAGAAACGGAGGCTCGAACCAGCAACTTTCTTGCTGTGAGGCGACAGCACTACCTACTACGTCACCACCCATATATTATATTATTTTATATTATATTATATTATATTATATTATATTATATTATATTATATTATATTATATTATATTATATTATATTATATTATATTATATTAACCCACAACAGACAAAAAAGACGACATGCACAATAAATGTTATTTATTTGTTTGTTTGATGATTTCAATGGTAATTTATTTCAAAAAGTCTATAAAGCAACATGTTGTAAGCCTTTCACAAGCTATAGTTTCAAAAGCCTTTATTTAGGCTTGTGAGTGCTGTGATATTTCAGGTTGACGAGCGGCATGTGACAGGTTGTGGTATTTGACTGGATCTCGCTGTACAGCACATTCTGAGAATCAGTAGACGCTCCCTTCATCTGCCTTCCTGCCTTTTTTTTTTTTTTGCAGCACTTTAGGTGTTTGTGTGCAGGGCAGACACTCTGTTTTTGTGAAAGTTTGGGTGCAAAAGGGAAAAACCCCTCATGTGAACATAGTTTTACTCTTAAACCGAAAACTAGCACTCACCTCAGATCACATTTGACCTACTGACATGGAAAAACACGTACAAACCACATGCTTAAGCACATAGAGAAAGCACACACATTTTTATAGGTCCCTCAAGGTATACGTGTGTGCAGGTAATAAATGTGCGGTTCAGACATTTTTACTTGAGGGTAAATGGAATGAAAGTAGTTTTGAATTGGAATGACATCTTAAAACATCTGCTCATGTAATAGCCATAAAAAACAATAATTATAATAATGCAATAAAATTAAAGGTTTAGATCCAACCACATGTATCTGCTCATATGGAAAGAAATACTATAGTAATTTATAGTAAACATTATTGTGTTTTTAAACCATCCTATAGTTAAGTACTTGATATAATCTGTTAATTTATAGATTTGCTGAGGTAATACAACAACTACAGTAAAATAAACAAAATTACCCAATACTCTACTAAGTTTACTACAAAGTTTAATGTAAAAACTAAACCATACTACCATGTTTGTTACAATTTATCTAAGATTAATACTAAATTATGTTTAAGTATTAATTAACAGAGCTGTAAATACTATGATAGAGTATAGTAAGCTACACTTTAGTATAGTATGCTTCAAAAACACAATGGTGACTGATTACTATTGTATTTTATTTTATTTATTTATTTTATTTTATTTGGTTTAATGAGGCTTAGGATCTTTATTTAGAGTTAGAGCTAAGCCCAGGAGATTAGCTCACTAAGTTGGAAAACCCATATTTTAAAACAATACTAGCATGTTTTAGCTAACATTTAGCATATCACTTGGGGTAATGGTTGATGGTTAATCAAGTAATTGTTGCCTACATATTTTTGGATTTCATTAGCATGTTCTACCCTGTTCCTAGTACGCAATTAGCATGCTTTTTCGTTGTTAGCATGACTTAGCCAATCTAACACTAGGGGCCCTATCATACACCCGGCGCAGTGTGGCGCAAGACGCAGCGCAATAGTCTTTTGGTAGTTTCAGCTTGGCGCAAAAGTCGTTTTGAGGAGTTGCGCTACGCTGTTTAAATAGCAAATACATTAGCGGTCATTTGTGCGCCCATAGACGTTCTGGTCTAAAAAGGAAGGCGTTCTAAGGCGGACCACTGGCGGGTCGTTGGGCTCTATTTTGACGGTCCATGCGCAAAAGGCAGGGCGCAAATGCTTTCAGGGCGTGTCAGGACGCGTTTTTGCTAATTTAAGGACGGGAAATCTGCCTTGCGCTTCGGCGCATGGTCTAAAAGGGTTGAGTTTATTTTCTTAATGGGTTATAGGTGTGTTTTAAGAATAAACCAATTAGAATCTCATCTCCTATTCCCTTTAAGAGTCAGCTGCGTCGCGCCAAGAGCACATTCGCTATTTACAGGACGCAAAGTAAGTCTAAGTGGAAAAAATTAGCATTTCACAAGCAAACAGTTAACAGTTTTTAACAGAAAACTGTTAAACAGAGCATACCGAGCCGATCTCATGTGATATAATTGCAAGAACTGTTTAAGAGAATTAAGCTTTCGCATTATTTTGAATTGACAGCACGATGAAATTGATGTAAAAACGGCCGCATTCATCTCTTTTCCAGTAAAGCTTTATGCGTCTATTGCCGCCCTTTTGCAGCCTCTAAATCAACTGTGCTAAGTGATGGACGCACTCCATAGTGATAAAGACGGCTTCTATACCCGCGATTTGAAGATGAATGAAAGTGGATACTTTGAGATTCGTGTGTGTGAACAGACAAATACGCTTAATAATATGTAAACATGTTTCGTTTTCAAATACAACTAATAATATCTTAAATTAGCATGAACAAAACGAATTGTCATTGCATTTATGTTAATTAAAAGCCCATGCATGCAGTGACTGAGTGGCGATAATGAATAATTAATGATATGGCAGCCTGTCCCTCCCAAAAACATTAGAAGTTGATTAAAAGTGTGGTAATAATAGAGTGGGTTAAGCTTACCAATTCCTTATTATCCAATTTGTCATGGCAGTTTTCATTTTAAGGCATGGTTTGTTCTCTCTTTGTTTTCTATTTTGCACTCCACTTATCTTTACTCTTCTCTCCATTTTGAACATGTGACTGTAACCGAGCAACGGATCTATCAAATGGTCAATGAAGAGGGAGGGGTGGTATAATTTTGTATTCAATAAAATACAACTGTATATTCATGTAAAATGCAGGATAAACATTTTTGACCAAAAATATGTATTTATTTAGTTTAATATGTATAATAATATGCATAATTTCAAAAATAGTTTTGGTACAATGGCGCCACCCATGTGTGGCGCCCCTATGCGCCGCATACACTGCATACCCCCTTTTTTGCGCCACTGATCATAAGCGAGTGGTGCGGGCAGCTGAAAACATGTTTGTAGAAAAGGCTATTTGCCTTGCACTGATATCGTTAATAGGAGTGTAACGATTAGCCACTTTCACTATTAACTGCGCTTTAATTCGTCACAGTTAATTAATCGTAAAGTCTTCTCTAAGCAGCATTTCTGTTGCACGGAACGAAACGAAACCGCTGTAAAAATCCAAGTTGCCTGTGTGCTAGTTTAAGTTTGAAGTACACCGAGGCTAATACGCACGCACACAGGATTAACTATAGCAGCGGCCGTTCCCATATCACGTCTTTTCCGCTTGCAAGTTTGTTATTTCTAATAAATCTAAAGAATAGATGACAATATGCTGGCTCCAGCGGAGCAACACACTTGCGGCTTTCTGGGCGCACGCAGTAGATAACATCTTATGGTGAGAGTTGTGTGTGCCTTTCAGTGCAATGTAAACAAAAGATATGTTAGACAAATTATTATTAAAATGATTATATATGCATGAATGCAGATGGAAACAACAGTTAATCTAAATAGCTACTTACATAATATAAAGCTTGAATTTGAATTAGACGTGATAACAGTATAACCATGATTATTCTTCAGACTATATAATCATACAACCAAAATCTATAATTGTTGCATCCCTAATTGTTATGCAGTTCAAACATATGAATGTGTCTGAATGTAGAAGAAGCCTACTTCAGCAGTGCACTGCTTTTATTATGCTCTGAAATACAACATTTGACTGTTTGTAAAAAAGGTCTATTGTACAATGCAGTAATATGTAGTTTCAAAATACAACATAATAACATTTTAATGTAGAAAAGGCCAACATGGGTGTCTTAAGGAGCAAAAATATACAGCATATGGGCTCTTATATGCTGTTATGTCATCACTCATATAGCAAGTCATATCTCTCCAGCCCTTCGTTTGGGACGCTTTTCATGAACCGGCCCCCATGACAAACTAATTGAATAGCCCTGATCTACAGAGATATCTTCTTACAGTGTTGCAGTCTATAGTATTTCTCTGTTGGGATATCACAATATTTAACCCCGAAAAAAGCAAACGCAATCAATATCAGACTGCTGTTGTGTTTTACAGTAAAGAAAAAACTAAACACGTGCAGACTTTGCTTATTTCAATCTGCTAATACAACACACATTCCTGATATGCGAGCAACTTGGTATAAATACAGCACAACAACAAACAAAAGTGAGAGATCATCTAACATGCCAATATGTCTTTGAAAATCTGTGTTCAGGGGTAAAAACACTGTTGAGAACCGGGATAGGATGAAGCAGATTTTGGGCGACCACTGCGATCAGACTGTACCAAAATTGACAACCCGGGGGTGTTTGCAGACTGTACCAAAGAGGGGGGTGGGTGAAATTATAGGAGTTTTCCGGAAGAAATAAAAACTTTCTGCTGATTTCGCTGTACTTAGTGACAAAAAAGAATGATTGAATGTTGCTCTGTGTCCATGATGGAACCTGCAGGCATTTGATAGACTTGTTCCTCCTCACGCCTCATTTCTGTCGTCTGTTAAGGTAAGCTGGCTGTGTGCACGCGAGCGATACACTTATTCAAATATGTCTCATGATAATACTATGTAGGCAGATTTATACACGCAGTTTTAAAACTTTTAGAACAACCTCAAAGCAAAAAAGCGATCTAAAAGACACATAGGTCTATGTGTTTTTGAGTATTTATTTGTTTATAATATATAGCTTGGATTATAATATAATGACTTAAACATTAATTCTTTGTCATTGACATTATTTTTAAAAATAAGCTTGAAAAATTGACCGTAGCCGGGAGGGGCTGGCATCACAGACGAGCGCCCTGAGAGCACTGTTGTCCGTTTATAGCCTAATGTTAGCTTTTCAATCCAAAAGATCCAAAAGTGCTCAAAGTTGTATTTTCGTGTGAGGATTATCTGGCTGGACAAAACGTGTAAGTGTAATGAACAGTGTTTGAACACAGAGCTTATTATTAGCAATCTTCGAAAAGCCTATGGGAAAATCCTATAGGGATTTTCACGAGGGAACCAGTTTTATGGCAGCAGCCGATTAGCCTACAAAGTGACGTCATAGTTCCTCCACTCTATTACTTAAATATCTTACGGCTATCAGCCAATCAGATTCGAGAACCAGACAGAACTGTTGTATAAATATATACAATATATAAATGAGTAATATCACAGGAGTAGCAGTGCGATATGGTTGTATATCAGCACTGGTGGGAGGCGTACCTTGGCACAAGGCCGTAGGCCTACGAACATTTTAAATTGAGTAAGTTAAAATGTCCGTAGTGTATGGGTGTAAATGAGAGTGCATGGGTGTGTATTTGGTTTTAATGTTTTTTTTTTTTTTTTTTTTTTATTAAATTTATATTTTGACCAAAAAGCAACAACTATAAAGGCAAAAAAGAAAAGGCAAAAAAAAGACAAAAGATAGAAAAAACTATTTTAAAACCATTGTTGCATAAGTTCCTCCAGTTTTACACATATGTTAACAATGTTACACATATTTTTCTATGTGTCTTGCATAGTTTGCGTCAACTTCTTGCTTTCCCTATAGTCTATTAGCATATGTTTCCTCTAGCTATATCCCCACTTCTTCTTTCTTACTACATAATCCTTTTTTGGTGGCAATGATCAAAAGGGACACCACCCTAAACTCAATTCAAGGAATTATATGTATCAAGTAAGTATTTTTAAGAGAAACCTAAAGCCTAAAGATGGTAAATAACAACAACAACAAAAAGATGGTTCCCCTTCGGTAGGGGAACTCCAGTGCTATAAGTGGATTTGATCTTTGTGAAAATCCACGTATGGGAGGTTTCGGATCAGAAGCCGCTTGTCTGAAGAGTATTGAACGGGCCAATGAATGAATGAATTGGCAGCGTAAGCTTGCGCAGGTGTGCTGCATTGCCAATTATCCCAGCATATAAGCACACCTGGAGCGTGCAAACGCCATCCTTTTCACTTCAGATCCTTTCTGATTGAGTTGATAAGGGTTCCTCTTGCTAATTCAGCACTTCAGAGTGTCTCCTGGTCCAGAGTGGGTTTTCGCGGCGGCAGACGGTCGAGCTGGGTTTCTCCCTTGCCTACGGTTCTTTGGGTCCGGTCCTCCAGAGCGGTGCGTATTGTTGCTAAGCTTTCCTAAAAGAGCAACACAGTTGTGCAGCACGTCCTTTTCAGGATGTCGCTCCGACTGTGCGTTTCTGGATGGGGGGGTTTCCTGGCTCCGGATGATGGACATGATCACTGCGTTGCATGTTTGGGGGTCCAGCATGTTAATGCGGTGCTCTCGGGCAGTTCGTGTCGTCATTGCGATGCCATGACCGTTGCATAGCTAAGATTGCGGCTAACTTTCGTAAGAGAGCGAGCCTCCCCAGTTGCCTCCTGTTCTAAAAAAGCAGCGGGCGCTCGGGCAGATCTGAGTGTTCCAGCGGGAGATAATCCGCCACCCAAGGGCTCGCGGACCTCTCGCTCCTCACAGCGCTCCATCCAAGCTTCGGGCAGTGGGAGTGATCCATCTAACCAGATGGTAGCTCTCACGCTCGCTGACAACGGAGATCAGATGTCCTCCGCGGCATCGGAGGGTGGGCTTTCACTGTCCGACGAAGATCCGGACCCGCTCGCCCCCTCCGGGCAGGTGAGCGCCATCAAATCGGATCCTGAAGCGGACATGTTAGCCGTGCTTTCCCGGGCTGCTTCGGCCTTGGGATTGGAGCTAGTTTATCCCCCAGCTCCGCTGCTCGGACTGACTAGATGGGTGCTACGTAGAGGACCAGAAGGCGAAGCGGCCACGGCGAACACCTCGAAAGCAGGCAGCCCCCCCCTGCCCAGGGCGCCATTAAGTCCGGTAAACGGAACGTGAAGCATCCCTGAGACAGGCTATGCGGAGAGGAAACTTGCTCTTTCCCCGCTGAAGGGCGGGGCCCTGATTACAACGATACTTTTCAGTGCCACCAAAACATCAATGAAAGAGCACTTTTCCCCTTCTTCGATGTGACAGCACGAACTCTGCCAGTCCGGGACGTGCTGCCTTCTGGCTCGCAGATTCTACGTGCTTCGCCAGTGGCTCACGAGCGCTGGGGGGACGGTCTCCCTTCCCTCAGCCCTCCAGCCCCCTCTCCGGAGTCAGGGTGCGGAGCCAGAGCGAATCGCTCTACTCCAGCTCTTCCGCGGGACCCTCTTGCTTCCCGGATCAGCACACCCACTCCGCGCTGCCCCACCGCTGGTACGTCAGCGATTGTAGCAATGACTCCATTAGCGAGGGCTCTGCCTGCCTGGTTAACGCGGGCCAGCCGCTTAAGGGCGCGGTAGCTCATACGCACAATCAGACTCGGTTACGCGATTCAGTTCGCGAAACGGCCCCCCAAGTTCACGGGCGTCAACCCCCTGTCCGCCCGTCTTGCGAGAGGAGATTGCTGCCCTCCTGGCGAGCCATTTCCTCTAGCCGAGATGGAGAGTGGGTTTTACAGCCTTCATCGTACCCAGAAAGAGCGGTGGGTCACGACCAATCCTAGATCTGCGCGTTTTGAACCGCTGTCTGCACAAGCTGCCGTTTAGAATGCTCACGCAGAGGCACATTCTCCAATGCGTTCGTCCTCGGGATTGGTTTGCAGCCATAGACCTGAAGGAAGTGTATTTCCATGTCTCCATTCTTCCACGCCACCGCCAATTTCTGCGGTTTGCGTTCGAGGGTCGAGCGTGGCAGTACAAGGTCCTCCCCTTCGGGCTCTCTCTGTCTCCGCGGGTCTTCACCAAACTTGCGGGCATCCACGTACTCGACGACTAGCTGATTTTAGCCCACCCGCGGGACGGACAAGGTGCTTCAGCATCTCCGCCTACTGGGGCTTCAGGTCAACCGAGAAAAGAGCAAACTTGCGCCCGTGGAGATGATCTCTTTTCTTGGGATGGAGCTGGACTCGATCACCATGGTAGCGCACCTCTGCGAGGAACGCACTCGCCTGTTGCTGAACTGTATGAGAGAGCTCGACAGCAAACTAGTGGTCACACTGAAGTTCTTTCAGAGGCTCCAGGGACATATGGCATCCGCAGCCGCCGTCACGCCGCTTGGATTGCTCCATATGAGACCACTTCAGCACTGGCTTCACAATCGGGTCCCAAGACGCGCGTCTCTGTTACTGCGCTGTGTCACCGCGCCCTCAGCCCTTGGAATGACCCCTCATTCCTACAGGCCGGTGTGCCTCTAGGACAGGCGTCCAGCCATTTTGTTGTTTCAACAGATGCTTCCAACACGGGTTGGGGGGCCATATGTCACGGGCATGCAGCTGCGGGCCTGTGGAAAGGTGCCCAGTTGCATTGGCATATCAATCGCCTAGAGCTGTTGGCAGTGTTCCGCTTTTTACCGGTGCTGGAGCGGCAACACGTGCTGGTCAGGACGCGGCGGCGTATATCAACCGCATGGGGGGTATGCGCTCTCGCCGCATGTCTCAGCTCGCCCGCCGTATGCTCCTATGGAGTCACCCGTGGCTGAAATCGCTGCGCGCCATTCACGTTCCAGGCAAGCTCAATCGTGCAGTCGATGCGCTCTCACGACAGCTGTTACGCCCTGGAGAATGGAGACTCCACCCCGAGACTGTTCAGCTGATATGGGTGCGGTTCGGGGAGGCCCAGATCGATCTGTTTGCTTCCCCCGAGAACGCTCATTGCCAGTTGTTTTTTTCCCTGACCGAGGGCTCTCTCGGCACGGATGCACTGGCCCACAGCTGGCCTCGGGGCATACGAAGTATGCGTTTCCCCCAGTGAGCCTGCACGCGCAGTTACTGTGCAAGGTAAGGGAGGACGAGAAACAGGTTCTGCTAGTTGCGCCCCTTTGGCCCAACCGGACCTGGATATCAGAGCTCTCACTCCTCACGATGGCCCTCCCCTGGCGGATCCCTTTGAGAGAGGTCCTACTCTCTGAGGGACAGGGCACCATCTGGCACCCTCGCCCCGATCTTTGGAACCTCCACATGTGGTCTGTCTAAGGACCACACATGGAGGAATACTTAGGTAACCTACCGACTGCGGTGGTTAATACCATCACTCAGGCTAGAGCCCCCTCCACGAGCCGCGCCTACGCCCTGAAGTGGAGTCCCGGGTTATGTGCCCAAGGTTCCTACCACCCCCTTCAGAGATCAGGTAGTGAACCTGCAAGCGCTGCCCCCGGAGGAGGCAGACCCAGCCCTTTCTTTACTTTGTCCAGTTCGCGCTCTGCGCATTTATGTGGACCGTACTCAGAATTTTAGATCATCTGAGCAGCTCTTTGTCTGTTATGGCGGTTGGCAGCAGGGAAGTGCCGTATCGAAACAAAGATTATCCCACTGGATTGTGGATGCCATTTCACTCGCTTATTCGAGTTGAGATCAGCCGTGTCCCCCAGGAGTGCCTGCACACTCCACTCGGAGTGTTGCATCCTCTTGGGCGCGTGCACGTGGCGCCTCTCTAACAGACATCTGTAGAGCTGTGGGCTGGGCGACACCCAACACATTTGCAAGGTTTTACAATCTGCGAGTGGAGCCGGTTTCCTCAAGGGTATTTGGTAACCCTTTGGTGATTGAGGAAACAACTCGGTAGGGTGTTGAGACACGCTTGCTGCGCCATTTTCCCTAACACTGAGATACGTGCGCCTTTTTATCTGTCAGTAAAGTTCCCTGTCAGGTGAGCCCTGCAGATTCCTCAGTGGCCCAAAGCAATGACTCAGCGGAGGAGTCACTTGCTGGCCCACTACATTGTAGGTCTGCCCGCTGGTCAGCCCGCGATTTGGGTATAGGTGCCTGCTATGCGTGATTCCCACTAGGCGATTCCATATTCTTATTCCGCCACAGTTAAGTCCCCCCCCCCCTGGGTGGACCCTTGTCTTCCCTCTCCGCTAACCACTTTTTGCTATGCGTACTCCCCCTTTTTTAGGGCTAGTCCATATGTAAATTCTACCATCTATCCCCCCTTGGGTAATGGATGGCCTCCGCAGCGTCCTTCCTATCGGGATTGCACGCTTCCCAACGTACTGTCGTATTTTCCTAGAATTATCTAGATGCTCACGACTTCCCAAAAAATATATCTAAATCCGTAAGACTTCTGTTGAAGTAGGATAAATTAGGGCCAGGGACACGTTGGAGGACCGCGCCTCCCATGATGTGGGTGCGTCACGCTTGCTTGACTATCCCCTCATCGGGGGCGTTGGTAAGGTGCAGTCATTATGGCACTTTCCATAGTTCTCCCATACGTGGATTTTCACAAAGATCAAATCCACTTATAGCATTGGAGTTCCCCAACCGAAGGGGAACATTCGAGGTTACGAGCGTTTGCTCGCTCCAGGTGTGCTTATATGCTGGGATAATTAAAATTGCAGCACACCTGCGCAAGCTTACACTGCAAATTCATTCATTCATTGGCCCGTTCAATACTCTTCAGACAAGCAGCTTCTGATCCGAAACCTTCCATACGTGGATTTTCACAAAGATCAAATCCACTTATAGCACTGGAGTTCCCCTCCTCGGGGAACGAAGGGTTACTTCTGTAGCCTTGAACGTTTCCCTACAGGAAAACACACACAATCAATCTCAAGAGAACACTTTTATTACTGTAGTATTTATATAAACTACTGTAGGATTTATTCCAGTGTTAGTGGGGGGATGTGGGCAACACAGTGGTGCAGTGGGTAGCACGATCACCTCACAGCAAGAAGGATGCTGGTTTGAGCCCCGGCTAGATCAGTTGGCATTTCTGTGTAGAGGTGGAATGTTCTCCCTGTGTTCGCATGGGTTACTTCAGGATCCAAAGACATGCCGTATAGGTGAACTGAATAAACAAAATTGCCCGTAGTGTATGTGTGTAAATGAGTGTGTATGAATGTTTCCAAGTACTTGGTTAAAGCAGGAAGGGCATCCGCTGTGTAAAACATGTACTGGATAAGTTGGCGGTTCATTCCGCTGTGGCAACCCCTGATAATTAAAGGGACTAAGCCAAAGGAAAATTAACTGGTTGGAGGATTTCACTTGTATCTCATACAATGCATTGTTGAATTATTGGTTAGTTTATTGCATTCTGAGGCAGAATTGTAGCCTACTGCATTTCTTCTACTCAACAGCAGAGGGCAGTTCGCACCACATGCATATTCCTACAAACCGCTCTAACACCACAGCGTGCACTTGTAATGTGTGAGACACCACACAACAGTCATCCCATCTGATTCATAACAAGACAGGTGACCTTAAGTTAGGCGACAACTGTAGGTGTATGTAAGAAGATGAGGCGAAGACATTCTGTAACACAATTCACATTTACAAGAACAGAAAGTTATTTCAGCTGAGAACAGTCTCCAAGTGAAAAAAGAAACATCTCACAACACTGTGACTAATCAGTGTCCCAATGACACAAAACATTGACTGTAAAGGATAAAAAAAAAAAGTGTCATCAAGGCTAAAACAACAGGTACAGCCAATAAGATAAGCAATGAGAATGCACATTTGCAGTCAGGTAAAAATGAAGCACCTTTGTAAAAGGGAAGGCCAGGTGGTGCCAAAAAAAAAAAAAGAATGAAGACAGACCAGTTTTTATATATATGGCTTTTCACAGTCTACATATGTACTCCAGGCAAGTTAGCGACACAGAAAGTTAGCACTGTTTCAGAAAAAAAGACTTCTCTGAGAGTAAAAGAACAATCATCTGGATTTAAGTTTACAAACTCTTCTGAACACATCATACGAAAGGAAAAGGCATCATGGGTAAGGAGCTTAATTTGGCACAGTGTGGCTATGTTCTCAAAATATACTTTTGATTGGTTTAAAGCACTTCAAAGAGCTATGTAGTCATTGCAAATGTCTTTTGAAGTTGGTCATGAAAAATAGATGCTGAATGACTGGATTTAAATGTATTTTAACTGATAACAATTTATGTCTGTGTCGGTGACGTGTCAGTGCATATTTTGCGTTGAACACTGCAACATGTTATGCTAAGCTAATATAGTTGCAGTAAACATTCAGGACTAGCATCACTGTTGAATAATAATGTGTTTTAGTCAGAAGATAAGTTTGTGTATATCGAAATCAGAATTTTTGCCTTTAACTGTTGAAAAAACTATTAAAAAGCCAACAAAGTAGAAGCTGGCAGTAATGAATAGCAGTATTTGAACATAGCTCTAATACGTCTTAATGACACATTCAAACCTCATGGTAAACAGTGTTATTTTTAATCATTTAAAATGATTCAGAAGCATAGAAAAAATTAAGGCCTCAAAAGGCCTGCAAATTAATCCATTTTGGAAATATCTACAAAACAAAGACATTTAAAAACCAAAACTTTGGCCTAACATTCAAACGGAATGCATGGAAGTTGGCAGTCCTGTCTAACCTACTAAATTACTCTAAAAATTCTGGGTTATTAAAACCAAATTATGGGTATAATACGGACTAAACCAACTGCTGAGTTAAGTGTTTTGAAACTTAATTAATATGACCAAATTTATCCCAATGCTTGGGTTAGTTTATATTTTATACAATTTGGGTTTAAATAACCCAGCATTTCTTAGAGTGAAGGATGTTAATTTGCATAAATAATATACTCAAAATAATGCTGAGGAGGCACACAAAGTCACAAAGAGTCTTTCTTTTTTATATAAATTAATAAATAAAAATAAACAAATATTTAAGTCCAGCTGTGTTGAATGCCCCCTTGTTAATTTTGCACTCTAGGTAACAGCCTGCGTTCTTGTCACATAGGCCCCTGGATTGCATTTTCTATTCGGAGGTCATAAATTAAACTAGCCATGCTAAACAGACCCTTGTGAAATATTGTCAGTTTCACTGTCTAATGTGGTGTTTTCCAATTAATTAATTGTATGCCACATTTAAAGTCGTAATGCATGATTTTATTCTTTGGTAACTGATTGAATTGTTGAAAATGGGTGTTGCTAAAAAAATGAAGTAAGACTAAAGAATAAACAAATTCAGAGCAAAGCATCCATGACCATAGACGTAGTAGAGAGGTCTCTGTCAGTCAGTATTTGGACAAGAGCACTCTTTTGCATGGTGTTACTATTGATAGGAGAAATTAAGCATTTTAAAAGCTTCAGAACAATGGCGTATATGCACAGACAATTAATTTCAAAAATCGATTCACTTAAGATTTCTTTAAAAAAACAAAAAAGTGATCTTTACTGTCTAATTGAAATTCGATATAAAGCGGGTCTTAGACCAAACAAGAAGCACTGCATTTAATTATATTTTATCACACCATGTCTTTAAAATATGTAAAATAGTTTTACCCTAGTATTTTCGATGGAATTTCTGCGCTAGGCTGTGGCTAATGACAGTGCCTACATTTAAAAGGTCTTTAGTGTCTTTTTATGCTTAACAATCAAATAGATACTTAAGTCTATTTAACTGATAATATTTTAATTACATTACAACATTGGTGTTGTAAAAGGAACCTTTTGAAATTTAAAATAGTCACCGGAAGTTCATCATTGGCTGAAACACTTGGTGTTCATGTCTATTGCTTTGAAAATAAAACTATTAAAAAAGCATGCGCTATGGGCACCTGTTGATGAAAACTTTGTAAACGCAACATAACTCAGGCTAAATATTGATTAAAATGGGCTTTTTCAAACATATTGCAAACTTTAAATTGAAAGTATAACCTATAAATGCTCTAGCTTATCATTAAATATTATGCATCTGCATATAACAGTAGCCGAATGTATGATTCTTTGAGAAATTGATTGTTTTGTCTTTCTTTTAGCATTGTAGTTATGACTTGTTTGTAGTGTTATCAACATTTAGGCTAGTTGTAGATGGCTAATTTTGTCTGGGTGCAGCCTACAACATTTTAATGATATTTTGGCAAGTAGAACGAAATAAACAAAATAACTTGAAAAAAGATTTGTTCATCTTACTGAACGAGATTCAAACCACTGAACTTCCCATCACTACTCAACATGCTGCAACTTAAGAAAACACCAGCAAATAAAAATAAAATGTTTGTTTGACAGCACATGTGCAAATCCTCATTTCACAAATATTTTAAGTTTTAAAACTTCAAAGTGGGGTCTTCCCATGCAAGACAAGCGTGGGGCTGGTGAGGGCTTCCTGTGAAAAAGTGAGGGCTGCCCACAAAGACATAACACCAATACTCCATTCAAATGGGGCTTCAGCATCAACGCTTGATGAAAGGCGGGTCTGAAGTTGGGGCTGACGCGATCGTCATAGCAGTGTCAGCAAATTAAACCAAGTCTGCAATCGGCTACTGTCTGAGCTGGGGTATTTGCTTAAAGTAATCTGATTGGCTGATGCTTCCATTAGCGCTTTAAAAGAAATTACTTCTGCAGCAAGCAACACCACTGAAGCAGCGCTGATGGACCCACAATTCAGTTCAAATCGATTGGATGCTTGAGTTACAGAAGACTCAATTTGAGTTGGGATTACCGAATTTAGATAAGGTATTTAGATATTGAAAGGTAAGGGCCTAGCTTTTTTTCCAACAAATTTTATCTATTAGAGAATTCCAAATAAATTTTCCCCTCGGAGTGATTCTTTTCTTTGACTGAAACATGTTCCTTTTATTTTAATTACTACATTTTAGATCGTAAATGCATTTGTCTTCAACTTTTGATTTTGGATCTTTTTTGACAATTACTTCAAATGACAAGTGGCGTTTCATTAAATGAGCAAGGGCATTAGGTATGGCTTTAATCACAGTAGAAAATTCTTTATGAAAAACAGGGAAATGATATTTAAACATAAAATCACCATATGAATAGAAGTTCCCTTGTGGATCAAATAAATCACAAAGATAATTAATATCTTTTTAATGCCAATTCTTATAAAAAATCTATTTATTCTTCACTAAGATGCTTTCGTTGTTCCATAGCTTTACTTTGTGCAGGGGAGAAATTGTGAGAGAAACATAATTTCCATGCCAGAAGAGCCTGTTCATAAAATTTAGAGAGTTTATTGGGAGTTTGGAAGGAGAAAAACTACAAGTTAACAAAAGGATGTCACCCATTCAAAGTGAACGGGAAGCGTTGACGCTGATACCAATGCCCTGTGTGAATTGGGAGTAATAGTATTACAGCATGCAATTTAATTTGATGGTGCTTTGCATTTATGTACTGTAATTATTGGTAACACTTTACTTAAAGGGGATGTTTAAGACAATTGTCACAATAATAATGCCTCAGGACAATCATGTTTATGACATATTTATGACGAAGATTTGGGATGTATTTATTATGTCAAGTTTATCTTTGCAGTTAAAATGACATAACTGAGCAAATGACACTCAATGACAGTTGTCATAAGTAAGCATAAAATCTCATTCACATTCATGACATCATGTCATAATTATAAAGGTTCCATGACAAACTTCTGAACACCCCTTTAAATCAAGTGTTACTTTTTTGTGCAGTTTTTTTTTATTACTATAAATGTAATTGTGTAATTCAAAGTGGTGTTTGTGTAATGTCCTTTTTCCAGATAGCTCCACAACAAAATCCATTGGGATAGCCGTTGCATTTGGGATCTTAGGATTGTTCGTGCTAATCTGTGTGGTGCAAATCTGCTGCAAGAAAAAGTGCTGTAAGCGTAAAAGTAAGCAAACATGAATTGATGCTAGTAGATGCTAGCAGTAGATGCTAATGTGAGCTCGTAGATATGTCGGTAAACATTAAGAAAATAATTGTGCTTCCATCTTTTCCTTGACAGAGCCTTCAGTGAAGGATAAAATTTTACAGTAAGTTTTTGTTGTGTGGTATTTAGTTTAGCAGAATAAGATTGTGCCGTTTTTATATGTGATTCGTTTTGACTTTTGATCTGTGTGTGTCCGCAGAAAAGTCGGGATAAAGAAATCCATGCCTCCATTTTCAGTTAGCAGGATCGTCGACAAGAAATAACCGTCATCACCGCACCTATTATTCTCTCGATACCTGTAAATAGTGTATATACAGCCTAGATTCACAACACTTATTTACACATTATGATGTGAAAGTATGCGTTGGTGTATTTATTTTCTTCAGTTCTTTGAAAAGTCTGAATCACGTTTTTGAGGTGAAGATGTTATTAGCAATGGGGATGTTGATGATTCATCGCTGGTTAAGATAACTTTCCCACAGATACGAAAAAGCACAGCACACTTTCATTGCTATCGAGATCGATTATCTTGTCTTTTAGTCTCAATGCCTGACTCTGTTTCTGTCTATCTTGTTTTTCAATCTCATCACAAAAATACACAGGACAATTCTTGCTCTCAAGCTAAATCGTTACCACATAAATGTGAGTTCAAAGGCCAACACTTAGACTGAAGAAAAAAACTGTTGCTTCAGTTCCAGTACATGGATCATTTCTTAATCGTGGAGGAAGCAATGTCAGATGATTTAATTCCTGTTAAGTAATATTATGTGTGAGATGTAATGTTGATAAGGACTCATCAAGTATGTGGTTTATAAATAAATGTACTATAATATTTAGAAATTACTCTGTGATGAGGATAAATAAATAAAATGTTTCTGAGATTAAAAAAAAAAACATGAATTTCATACTTTTTTTAAAGACTATATATGTCGTTTATGCTTATATTTAACACCATGAAAAAAAATAAAAGTGGACACTTAAATTCATACAAGACATTTAGATTTTTTATATGTAGAGGTTTGAATACAGTAAGTATGCTGTTTCATTATAAACATATCTGTTCCACTGAATGACCATAAAATACTTTTTACTGAATATTAATACGGTAAAAGTATTGGTCAACCCAGGCTCTTTCTGAAAATGTACCATTATATATTTCTGGAGAGCACCAAATGCGTTCCAGGAGTTAATTTTTTTGCAGTTTTTGTTTTCACAAATCCACCAGAGGCCGCTGTGTAGGCTTTTTGAGATCTCAAATATATTTTGCAAGTGCCATTCACGCCTGCTGTTCACATATAAATCCATCAGAGGCCGCTGTCAACTGACTGACTGATTGTGACCCACCTTCTTCCTTCCTTAAACGCAACCAATAGTGTTTTTAAAAGCACAGATTGACCCGCCCACCTACTTTCCTAAACCCAATCAACAGTTTTAAAAAGCAACCCAGAAAAAGAAAAGTCCTCGCCTGATTTTTACCATGTTTTTAGATTTTACCTCATTTTCACCCTGTTATTTACTTATTTATTTTATTTTATTTTTTTGGCTTCTAATTTGTCTTACCCGCTTTCTGGAACCGTTCTTCTCTGACTCAAACCCTGCCATCGTGGTCAACTCCTGTCTGTGTCTCAAGTCTGCCAACATACATGGTGAGCTACAGAACAAACTAGTAAGTGTGGAAAAGCCGTCCATATGGAGGTAAAAAAATCATACCACCCCATAGCGTTCATTTTAAAGACGAAATGCAGCCATACGTACATCTGGCTACATAATTCGCAATCACCAGAAATGTATATGGGGCTACGTATTTTGAATGGGCATTTCTTGGTATAGACTGGCAAAGTCTGTGTCATCAATAAATATTTACTTAATACTAATAGCCCTAAATGAATGACAATTATGTTCTGATGCTTAGCTTGTTACTTTGATGCTAACATACTTGATTCCAAAATCCATTGCTTTCAGCTGTATTTTTCAAATTTTCTCTTTAAAAATCACAATGGCATTATCAAGATTGGCATTTTTTTGTGGAGAGTTCCTTCTTTTAAACTAGAGACATGCAGAATGGAAGGAAAAGCTATTATTTATTAGTAGCTAATAGTAGTAGGTAATTTCAAAAAGCCATTACATACTGTAAATAATCCTCTATACTTTTCTTGTCTACCTCCTAAAAATGCTACTCTCTTTTCTTTTCTTTTTTTTTTTTTTTTTTTTTTAATAAATGGCCCCTCGCTATAATGCAATTCACCTTTCGAGGCCTCACGGTTTCTCACGGTGTGTGCGTGAACTTTGTAACGACATTGACGTTGTAACTTACAGCAAATGTATCAAATAATTATAAGAAAAGTTCTTACTGTAGTATTTCTCACAAACACTACATGAGATCAGCTTCCTTTATGTCTGTTTATTGTCTGACGCAGCCGAGGGAGGAGATTAAGGGGGGAGGACTAGCCTTGCGGTGCAGAACAGCAAAACCGCCACCTAGTGCAAAAATGTATAAAACAGAATCTTTTTAAAGGTAAAATGAAAAATATGATGGGTGTTTTAAGCTGAAACTTTACAAACACATTCTGGAGACACAAATGATTCATAATAAATCTGAAAATAGAGGGGTAACCTAAATTCCCTTTAAATCAACATTAAATCAATATTTACTCTTATTGTTTTTATGAGGCTATTAGTGCTTGTTATAAATGATGTATCTGTGGGCTTTATTATTTACTGCCCTCATAATATTTAATTAAATACCATAACCTTGCTTCCCCTCCCCCACTTCTGGTCACATGACATGCCTTCAGGACTGGGCTAAATGGGTTTCATTTCTGCCCTGCTTTGGCAGGAAGTAGTGGTTCAGACACAGATGATACAATAATATTCAGATCCTTGTTCTCATCATCATCAGGCATCTGAGGACATTCAGATAATTTGAACATAAGATGGATCTCTTTATATTTAGGAAAAGCATTCTGAGATGGACAATATTTCTGTGTTCCCATTTGCTACTTACAAATGCTTTAGAACATTATTACCAATCTTAATATATGTTTTGACATCAAGCTCTTAACGTACTTAAAAAGTTTTGTGGCCACCTTGTAGTGAAAAATAAATAAATAAGAGAAAAAAATATATAATAACTAATTTTGTCTGTTGTCACGAGACACCAATACATACAACCCCAAATCAGAAAAAGTTGGGACAGTAACGAAAGCACAATTTAAAAAAGAAAGTAAATAAATTTAAATTTACTTTGACCTATCTTACAACAAGTTTTGTAATTAAGATTTGATACAAAAGCAGCATCCAAGAAAGGACTAGTCTTTTAGGAGCAAAGATGGGCCGAGAATTGCCAGTTTACCAACAAATACATGAGAAAAGTATTGAAATATTTAATCAAGAATTATCATTCATCAATAAGCGATATCACCACATGGGCTCAGGGCTGCTTTGACAAACCTTTGTCAAAACAAAAAGCCAGTTAAAACTGTACAATGCCAATAGGAAGCCCTATGTTAACAGTGTCCGGAAGAGCAGTCGACTATTTCATAAAATTTTCTAAATTTTATTTTACTGTTTTTCTTTTTTTTACTGAATATAACCCAAATACTCATTCACATGAAATAAATATATTAATTAATTAATTAATTACAATAGTGCAGAGAGATAAACAATTTTCCTTTATTGCATTAATGAATTTGGTAAAATTCATCCTCCTCCAACAAAAAAATTAAAAAGTATGTAATTTTAATCACTGAACACCTACATCAGATTGGCACAATTTGACTTAAAACATCAAAAATCTGACTACATATTTTGTTGTTGCAGTTGACCTAATCCTCTCTGCTATTTTAGCCTCTCATTGTGTCTCTATTATCATGCTTTGTCCCTTACCTGCCTTTAATGCTGTTGCTAATTCTAAATAATTATTATTTTTTTGCTTTGTTCTGTTGAAGTCAAACCATCCTATCTAGTGTGGTTGTTTGTTTCCTCTTTGGTCTTTGGTGAATGTCACTATGTTTTTCATTCAGTTGCATCAGTATCTCATAGCAGCAAAGTAAACCGCAAACCAGACTGAGTTTTATTAGCTGTTAAACTGCTGCAGCTCTGGGGACGTTGTTTCCTGAGCTGGCAGGCAGCTAGTGAAGGTCGTTGCGGGGATCTGTAGGAAGTGAGAAACAGCAGTTAACATCTGAGGTTCAGAGTACTTCTGTGGGACTTCAGTTTCACCTTAAAGATTATCAAAACTCTTTATTAAGAAATTACACAGACACTGGCTTGGTTGCATTATATGTAGGACTGGTACACAACAAAATTATAAATCTGATTATCTACTCACCCTCAGGATGTATTGTGGCTTTTTTTGCAGAAATAATTGGAGGATACTTGTGTGCTATGTAGAGAAAACGAAAGAATGAATGGATTACTAATAAGAATACCATAAGGATATTTATTAATAATCTACTTTGAAAATGTTGTAGACTTATTTTCTTTCTCAAAAAATACAAATAAAGATAGATAGATAGATAGATAGATAGATAGATAGATAGATAGATAGATAGATAGATAGATAGATAGATAGATAGATAGATAGATAGATAGATAGATAGATAGATAGATAGATAGATAGATAGATATGAAATAAAATAAACCATTTGTAAAGTAAATAAATTTAAGGAAAGAGTAAGCCAGTAAGTGACAAAAAATAAAAATAAAATGTTGTAGGCTAATTCTAAATCTAGCACATTTTTGTTAAGTTATGTCTCTGAATTGTTACTATGTTGTATTTTTGTATTGTCACAATTGTCAAACTTTCAAACGAATCTTAATTGGATTCATATGAAGAATGACTTATGTGTCAAAATATCATATGCTGTGCCTAAACTAGCATGGCTTCAAAAGCCTCAGCTTACACAGATTGAATCATATAAGCTAACATCACGGTTCCTTTAGTCAGCTGTGTTTCACAAGCGTGCACTCCTCTGTGTTCAGTGGAAACGAGAACATAGGTTAATTTAAGTAAATGTGACATCAAACTGAGGATTTGTTTATTCCATGAGTGTTTGCTCCTGTAAATTTCCGCTGGCACTTTAATTAAACCATAATAAATTAAATTGTCAAAATTAGTCGTCATTTTTTATTTATTATTCCATGGTAATTGTAAAATGACCCAAACCTGAGTCATATGATTCAGTTTGAATCATATGAACATGCCAACTAACTGAATATTTGAAGCAGCTCAAGAAGTATCACATAAGAAATGTGTGATGGAAACAGCAACCAAAAAAAAAAAAAACGTATGTGTGACCAACTTGGAAACATTGTGCAAACAAAAAATGGTGTAAACAAAAGCATGGATTGTGTGGGCGATATAGTGTTGAATGCATTGATCTGCCCGTGTATGGTATCTTAACAGTAGTGTAAAGAAACAAATTACAATTAAAGCTGCAAGCAGCGATGAAAGGGACCTGTGGTCACCATCGCATGATGACCATGACAAAGAACAGTGAACGATAATAATTTAAGCTGATAAATATATATTTTTTTAAAAATGAGAAAATTGCTGATTAATGCCAAACCTTCTGCTGTCAGCAGGTGGCGCTATGACTGTAACTGAATATTGACATGTAGATGCCTTAAGGAGAGGAATCTCATGTGAATTTTCAGGCAGATCAGACATTGTGTGTCATAAGTTATAATAACTTATAAGAAGTTATAAGAACTTCCTCCTCCATGGCGAAACACTCAACTTTGTCAGTCCACCACCTTTAACAAAAACTCAAAATCTTCACAATTTCACATCACAAAGGCCTTTGGATTAAACTAATGAAACATGGATTTGATCTAAAAATATTTCTAGAAGTTTGTTACAGTGTAAGACATGCCATTTCCCATTGACAACAGGTGGCGCTATAATTGTAACTGGATATTGGCATGTAAACGTGTTCAGGTCAGGACTGTTTTTAAATGAGTGGGCTTTGAGGCAGATCAGACACTGCATGCCTGAGTTATAACAACTTCCTGTTTTGTGTTGAAGGCCACCACGGACACGCCCTTTGATGATCTTCCCAATTTAACATCGCCAAGTTCTTTAAACAAGAAATGCAGATCAGATAAAACCCTAGGGGGGGTTCGTTAAAGTATAACATAGAAATTGAAAAAAAAAACTGCACTTTTTTGGCAGAGAAAGTTAAAAATATCCGACTTCCTTTTAGGTTTGAGATTTTGCTCCAAGAGACCTTTTTGTAGGTATTGGCATGTTCAATGTGTGTGCCAATTTTCATATGTGTGCGTGAAATGTAGCTCTGGGGCCAATCGATCAAAATTGCGTAGGTGGCGCTGTCTAGCCACTTTGCCACACCCACTTCTGAAACCCATAACAAATGTAAATGTTCGACCTTACGGTGAGTTTTCGAGTATGTTTAGACCCTCAAAATGGTGATTCACTCTAGCGAATTAAAAGAAGAAGAAGAAGAAGAAATTGAAATGGAACAAATTAAATAAGGCCTATGCATCATACGGCCTTGGTCCCTAAATACTCAAGCTACTGTAATTGAATTGTTAATTTTGATTAAGAAGTTTTAAAAATGTGTACATTTACTCCCCCGTGAGTACGTTTTAGTGTTGTATCTGTACTTTTACTCCACTCTTTCTTTCAACCTGCTGTCACTTATTATTGTTTATGGGGATTTATTATTATTATTATATAATATTATAATATTATTATTATCACTTTACTTTTTATTATGGGGATTTTGCAGAAAACAGAGTAGAAGCATTGAAAGTGTCCAAAAATGTCCAAAATCTTTACACGAAATGAACTAGAGACTAAAATCGCCAAATAGTCTTAAACAATAACTACAGCAAATGCACAACATCCCATACACTACAACACATCATTACTCTTGAGTACTTTTAAAGGACAACTTTTCACTCATTCCTTGAGTAATACTTTCAACATATACTTTTATTCTACTTGCACTACATTTTTGGGCAAGTAATGGTACGTTTACTTGAGTATAATTTTTTAGTGATCCTTCCACAATGTCTAAACTATAAAAACTAAAAGAAAGAGAAAAATAAAAAAATAAAACAGCAAAAGCTGCTAAATCATAGACTTAAAGGTAAATAAATGTGGGTCTGGGGTGTTACCTCTTCAAAATACCTAAAAATACCTAAAAAGTACAAATGTGTAACACATAGTACCATAAAGGTGAACTAAAAGTGAACCAAAGGTACAAAAGTGTACCCTAAAGGTACTAATGCCCACCTGTGCAGTACAAAAGTAAACACACTGAAAGTCTCTGCAACTTTTTTTTTTTTTTTTTTAATTTTAACATTCATTTTAAAATGTAAAAATTTAGTTATTTTGTTTGGGCATCTACACTACTCCAGCATAATTTACCTGTGAAAACAGAACATTTTAAAAATGCTAAAGACACATTTTTAGTTTGAAAACACTAGTGTTATAGTTGCAACATTATCTCATTCTGAAAACGTAACCCTATGCTCCTGTAGATCATAACTTATATAGCCAGAAGTACGAATGGCTGCATTTTGCCTTTAAAACTAACACTATGCTGGTGGTATAACGCCATTCTTTTTCAAGCTTACTAGCTGACTGCTTATCTCAGTATGGAAGGCTATCCTGCTACCAGTTTGTCCAGTTAGCATGCCATGTATGTCGAGGGGGTTTGAGTCAGGCAAAGACCGGTTCCAGAAATTGGGTAAGACGAAAACAGAGGCCAAAAAATAAAACAAACAAGTAAGTAAAAAGGTGATAATGTGGTAAAATCAGGCAAGGACTTTTCTTCTTCTGGATTGCTTAAACAGTTGGGTTTAGGGAAGTGGGTGCATGGGTCAGTCTGTGCTTTTGAAAACACTATTGGTTGGATTTAGGAAAGGAGGGGTCAGTTAATCAGTCAGTCAGTTGACAGCGGCCTCTGTTCAAGTACCTTAGCTGCCTAGTGTCTAAAGAGAAAGGCGCATTCGCATTTTACTGGATTCGGTGAAATTTGGTGATGTACATTATTGATGTTAAAACATTCAAGCAAAAGATCTGAACCCAACACGATTTATTTATTCCACTTGGAGTCAGTCATTTTGTTAAAGAATCAATAATTTTAAACACGGTGCACTTTCAGATCTAAACCTCAGCAGGATGTTTTCATTCACTATGTTAAACACTGCACGGAAGGTCATTTAAAAAGTAAATTCAGTTTTTACTTATGAAATTTGGTGCCAGTTTATCACGAAGTGACCCTTTTGTTCTCTTTTACTCATTGGATGGAAACGCTAATTCACGCACCTTTTATGCAATATTCCAGTATTGCATATAAATTTAATTTTCATCTTTGGATGGAAACATAATTAATGACATCATATATATATTTTTTTTTTCTTCCGTGAAAAGGAAAACATCTTCTGAAGAACACAAAAGAAACGTAGAATTTTGGCTTAAACTACTATAATTACTTTAAGCATTCAGTACATGCAAATCTTTTTTTGCACATATCTGTGATCTACTAACTAACTAAGGCTAAATAAAACCACATTTCACATCCTACTTACTTCCGCTGTCACAGTCAGAGCACTGAGACTTTCTGATTCTTATATAACCAACGTGAACATTGTTTAGTTGCTTGATGAGTAGCTTGTTGACAGCATGGAAGTTCACATGTAAGGGAAAGATAGTTAAGATGGATGATATGCACAGAATCCCTCATTTAATCATCATGTGTGGCAGATGCTATCTGTGCGGGAGCAAAAACACTCAGAAACCACAGTCATGACTAAGCCGATATCAGTTATTCACACTGCGAGGAAGTGAGATGTCAGAGTAACCCACAAAATCTCCATCATTTTCTTATTTTCTGTTAACCTGTAGGTATTTCCTTTTATCCATGATGACACACATGAACAAAGGTGTAGTATGTGAAGCGCAAAAGGATTTCTGCTACTATTGAAGTTTCAGCTAGTGGGTTTTGTGGCTTGGTTCATTTTTCAGGTTTTATTTTCGATGTTTTGTTTATTCTCAGGCTTACTTTTAGTGAGAGGTGGTTTCTTCTTAAAACTGCTTTGGAACTGTTTTTGTTATGAAAAGTTGCCCACAATTGAATTTAACTGGAAATTACTTTTTGAGTGTACTAAACTGGAAAAATGGATGCAAACAATGTATATGGGTTGAATTTTAACAGACAAATGAATTTGAATAATGTTCAACTTAAATAGTTTGTTTCAATTCAGCACAAAAAAAAAAAATTGTTTGCGAAAATGTCAATGAACATTCCTAAACTGCATCTCAAACTTGCACACTTACAACCACACCACTTGAGCTGTAGTTAGAAGCATAGTTTCTGGTTGTGTCATTTTTAATGTTCCAAGATTTAAACTTGGAATGATAAAAAAAAAAAAAAAAAAAAAAACATTTAAATCATCTTTCTTAATTTGCTTTTAAAGTATTTTTCACAGTACAGTTTTAGCCATCTTCAGATTGACAATTGCGTTTTCTAGACAGTGCTCTTTAAAATAATATATTCCATTTTAAACGCAGCCGACCTATTACTTAATAGCAGAATTTATATTATTTCTCCAAAGCTTGTAAAACAAACGTGTAGCATATGTTAAGGCTTTTATTTTATCGTACATTTTCATAAATTAAGGTATGCAGCTGTCACTGGGGTGGTACCTTTTCAAAAGGTACACATTTGTACTTAAAGGGTCCATACTGGTACCTAAATATTTTAAAAGGAACACTTTTGTACTTTTTAGGTACTAATATGTACCCTTGAGGTACAAATTTGTACCTTTTTGAAAGGTACCACCCCAGTGTCAGCTCACGTACCATTATTTCTGAGAGTGGTTATTTAATGTATTTGAAATGTAATAAATCAAAATCTGCCATGTCCTGTTGCTGTTTTCATGAGGCCATATAAAGCACGAGTGGTTTCACTTTCTCCAGAGTGCTCGCAGTCACTTGTGTGCACGTCTATGTTTGAAATAACAAACTTCTTGAGCTGATGATAATAACGTATGCATGATTATTGAAGTGCCTCTTACATCCGTTCCTTTCCGAAAAGGACAAATGAGAGAGTGAAGTATGAAAAAACAAAAGAGATGCGGGCAAAAAGCAAAGGAGCAAATGATTGTTTCAGCAACCTAAAACATGAACAAACTGCCATCTTTAACTATTATCATCACCTTTTGGACTATTATAAACTGGGAATGACAGAATTACTTTCTAACAAGAGGTTACATGTGCTGGTGAAGATTAAAAATACAGATGAGAGGTTTGCACTGACTGTGGGCTATGTTGCTATGTTGTGTTGTTTTTTAACCAAATAAGGAATAAATGTATGCTATGTGAAGTAGCGTTGGGGTCCAGTTCACCTTTGTCGAGTCCAAGTCATGACTAAGTCCTTAACCAGTCGAATACAAGTCCAAGTCAGAGTCCAAAAGGGGTCGAGTCGGACTTGAGTCCGAGTCCTTAACATCCGAGTCCAAGTCGAGTTCAGACAGTCTTATAACTCCTTTATTAATTTTCTTGTGGCTTACTCCCGTATTTATCAGGGGTCGCCACAGCAGAATGAACCGCCAGCTAGTCCAGCATATGTTTTACGCAGTGGATGCCCTTAAAGCCGCAACCCATTCACTCTCATTCACACATACACTCACACACCTTTGCCATCCTAGTAAATTCAATTTTCCTATAGTGCATGTGTTGGACTGTGGGGGAAACCGGAGCACCCGGTGGAAACCCACGCCAACACTGGGAGAACATGCAAACTCCACACAGAAACACTCCTGGCCCAGTCGGGACTCGAACCAGTGACCTTCTTGCTGTGAGGCAACAGTGCTAAGCACTGAGCCATGGTGCAACCTAAGTTAAAAACGATTGAAAATTATAATAATAAAATGATAATAATAATAATAATAATAATAAATCAAATAAAATTTTCAACTAACAATTCAACTGTTAATTTAATATTTTAAACTTTTGACACATTTTTACAAAATGCATTGGATTTATTATTTTTTTTGTTAGCTTGCTTAAAATGAAAATGAAAATAGGAGGATATATGTAGAACTTTTATTATTTTACAAGACTCGCACGTTTGACAATTATCTCATACCACTTTCTCACATGTCTTCTGTTTAAATTACGCTTACATTACCAAGGCAACAATGCATTTTTATTAACATTAATTCCAGAGAACTCGGTTATAAGCCCCATTGTGGGAAATGAAACCATATCCATGCCGGCTGACCCAGATCTGCACAGAACATAAAGGTTCATCAATGAGAGACCATTTGGCTTCGCTGTTGTCTTAACAGGGAATTAACAGTCAGAAGAAATTTGTTCTAAATATACAAAGAGTGAATAAATAATGGGGGCGATTGGGTGCAAATTAAACCCAGAGGGAATGAGACTGAATAAGTCCAGCGCAGATTTCTAGGCTGATGATCTGGGTTCGCCTGTTAGTGATAGCCTAAAACAGAGTTCTCATTATCTACATTAAATGGTCCAAATCTTAATTTTTTATTAAGATCAAAGGTATGAAACAACTAATATTACATAACTTGTTTTTAATAAACATCCATAAAATGTATCAAAGACAGCACGGTGGCGCAGTGGTAAGCACAATCGCCTCACAGCAAGAAGGTCACTGATTCGAGCTGGCTTGTAGCAAAATGAACACATACTTATCTGTTCATTTAGCTTTGAACTGTCTATTTTCTATATCAAGTTTTCTTTTCCGTGAGGTCTACATCTTCATCTATTCAAATGATTGCTTTGCTGCAGTGTGTTAAAGCAGGAGTGCACACAATTATCCAGCTTGATCATTAGGCCTGGCCCTAACCAATTTGGAGCCCTAGGCAAGATTTCAGATGAATTCCTGTAAATTCCACTGCTAGAGTACATTTACTCATAAGAAACTTATTAGCTTTGTCTTGGACATTCTTTCATTTTAATAAAGCAAGTGTACATTTAAATTACTTGGAAAGAAGTTTTTGCAACTGTGGGACACGTCGAAAAATAAGCAGCACTCATGCATTCTGAAACCTTTGTAACGGCCTTTCATGCTGAAGTGTCGGCACAGTGAGTGCCATGGATTGCAAGTGGATTTAAAAAACAATAGGATTCAATTCAATTCAATTCAGCTTTATTTGCAAAGCGCTTTTACAATGTAAATATCGTCATAGTAACTGGATCAGGGTAGTTCAGTTTTTAGTGTTTAAGTTCAGTTCAGTTTAGCTCAGTTCAGTGTGGTTTGAAGTCATTATTCAGAGTCCAAACACTAAAGAGCAAATTCATCGATGAGTAGCTTTTCAGATCCTGAACCATGCAAGCCAGTGGCGACAGTATCCTCAGGTGGAAATAGAGAATAAAAAGATTAATTAGCGTAGCTGCTGTTCATAGTGTATATAAACAAGATGTAGAAACTTGTGTGGAAACCGGCTAAGTGATGCATTGAGTGTATGCTTTACTAAACAGATAGGTGTTTAATCTAGTTTTGAACTGAGAGAGTGTGTCAGAGCCTCGGGCATTATCAGGAAGGCTATTCCAGAGTTTAGGAGGCATAAAGGAGAAGGCTCTACCTCCCATACTCGACTTTGCTATTCTGGGTACTACCAGAAGCCCTGAGTTTTGAGATCTTAAAGAGCGAGCTGGATTATAGCGAGATTGAAGGTTGGCTAGATAAACAGGAGCTAGATTATTTAGAGCTTTTTAGGTGAGAAGTAATATTTTAAATTCAATACGAAACTTAACAGGATGATGATCTTATTTTATCTAAACATGCTATCAAGCAAAAAGGAGGGATGCCGAGTCAGGGAGGTAAGATTAGGCCTAAAACAGGTTATGATTAAGATCTAAAAAGACAACAGATAATTCTGATTCATTCATTAAATTTCTTTTTGGCTTAGTCCCTTTATTTAATCAGGGGTCACCACAGCGGAATGAAACACCAACTTATCCAGCATATGTTTTACACAGCGGATGCCTTTCCAGCTGCAACCCAATACTGGGAAACCTTCATACACACTCATATACTACGGCCAATTTAGTTTATCATATTCCCTATAGCGCATGTGTTTGGACTGTGGTGGAAACCGTAGCTCCTGGAGGAAACCCACGCCAACACGGAGAGAACATACAAACGCCACACAGAAACACCAACTGACCCGGCCGTGGCTCGAACCAGCAACCTTCTTGCTGTGAGGCGACAGTGCACCACTGTGCTACCATGCAGCCCACAGATAATTCTGTAAAACATATTTTTTTGTATCTTATGGAATTGGCAAATGAATTAATATTCTTGCAAAAGACTTCTTAAATGAGCTTAATGACACACTCCAGAAATGAAACACGTGAGAAATGACACACTCCAGTTGTGTCTGTGTTCCAGTAACATTTAGGACAAATTTATGTTATTTATTTAGAATATTAATTGTACAATAATACTTATAATAATAATAATAATAATAATAATAATAATAATAATAATAATAATAATAATAATAATAACTTTTATTTGTTGAAAATGAATCTAAATATTTTAATATAGTTATTCATAAAAAATATTATATTGAGGATAGGTCATGGTCCTCAGTTCAAAAGACAGTGATGACATCAGAATAAAATTATGCATAATTCTGAATAATTTCTAAATAAATGAGATGAATTATTATGCTACACACATATTCCTCCACTTTGTCATTGACTCCATATAAATATATAGACTATTTTCAAATCAGAAATGTGTCATTATCAGATTCTCTCTTGCATATTCAACATGTAGGGCAGATTTTCTACCACTCAAAATCTGTAATGTTTATTCTCACACAGCAGACTTACACTGTGGACACAGGCACACTCAATCTCTCCAAAGTCTCTCATCAAAATGTTACCTGAAAATTAAGTTTTACACAAACCTCATTCTATCTTTTTAAAAGATTATAATATTGCTTGAATTTGCGGACTAAGTCAGTCAGCATGCAAAGGCTACACTGATTCAGAAGTTGTGATGATAGATGCACAGCTTTAATGGAAAGAAAGTCATTGCAGACGTTTTTAGCCTTTATTAATTTTAACGTGCTTTCAAGCCAAAATAAAGCGAAAGCACAATTTTCTTGAACAGCTCTTGCAGTTCTGTCACTTGAGATCGTCTGTGTTGATGGTACTTTCACTTTCATAGAAAGAATAAACATTAGGGGGAAGCATTGGAAAATGAAGTGGGATGATGGGGGGGGGGGTGTCATTACAAGAGTCACACAAACTTTGAATATTACGGAGTCCGGATTTGAAAAACCCTGGCCTAAATCAAGCGCTGGACGCATCTTTCTCTGGCTCAGAGCCAAAGCGCAAAACTTGTTATTCTTGTTATAGTTTCATGCTGCTATTTATTTATGTTTAATCTCTTTATTTGTGTTGTGAATGATGTGGACTCGACTGGACTGGTGATGTTTTTATGTCCAAGTCCGAGTAAAAGTTTACAGAGACAAGTCTGAGTCCAATCAAAACTGGACTCGAGTTCGAGTCCACGGTCGAGTACTCCAACACTAGTGTGTAGTTTTTCTGCAGTTGGTAACCTATTTGTGACTGTAAGAGTCTGTATCTGTTCATATGTTGCATTTATTTTATTTATTTTATATAATCGCAGTTTGTTTGTGATGAAACAATTTGCTCCATGTGTTTTGTCGGGCTTCTACTTTTTTTGTTCGTGGTTAACTCTCGTGTTTGTCCTTTTCTTTCTGAAAAGATAGGATGATAGAGACACTACACTAATCACACACATGTTATTCTTATCATCTCAGTTCATTATATCAAATATAGATGCAATCATGAGCTCCTGGAATAAAGCAACAACCGCTCGCACTTTTAGACAACCTCGTCAAACAACAGGAAACGGCAGATTTTGTTCTTCTTGGTTTTGTGTCTGTACATCAATACAACAACAACGTTTATTTTAGCTGGGGTTGACTATGGCTCATTATTATATGCATATAGTATTACGGTGTAATGTCTCGACTGTGTATTTAAAACATGGCGGTTTCTTTGTTTTCATTTTGCCTAGCTCCACACGAGCTCATGACATATATCTGTAACCAATCAGCTTTCAGCTGTATGTGTAGCTCCACTTTTTGGTACACTTTCTCATGTTTCGTACCCTTTCGAAAGCATGCCGAAAAGGTGGTTCATACCGTACCACTCAGTGGAAATGGGCCATAAGCGGTTGCTTACCTTGCTTATTGGTTAAGTCCACCCCTGAGTCCAGAACACCTTGCTAGGTAGACATCCAGAAGGCATCTAAACAGATCCCCAAGTCACCTCAACTGGCTTCTCTCAGTGTGGAGGAGCAGTGGCAGTGAGCAGTGATAAAAGCAGCTGAAATTACTTGCCTTTTGCAGGAGTATTGAGCTCCTCACCCTAAGGGTGCACCCTGCCAAGCGAAGTAATTTCAGCCACTTTGCTTTGCAATGATTTGCAATGACTGAAAAAAAAAAGAAAGAAAAACGCTTCACTTGAGGTGGCTTGTACCATTTACATTTAGTCATTTAGCAGACGCTTTTATCCAAAGCGACTTACAAATGAGGACAAGGAAGCAATTTACACAACTATAAGAGCAACAATGAATAAGTGCTGTAGGCAAGTTTCAGGTATGTGAAGTGTAAGAAGCAAAAACATTAGTAATTTTTTTTTTTTTTTTTGTAGTACAGTTAGTGGTGGAGCCAGAGAGGCAATTGGAAGGAAAGTGGAAACTAAATAGTTGAGTTTTTGGTCGTTTTTTAAAGATAGCGAGTGACTGCCGTTCTGATGCAGTTAGGGAGTTCATTCCACCAACTGGGCAGATTTAACGCAAGAGTTCGTGAAAGTGATTTCTTCCATCTTTGGGATGGAACCACAAGGCAACGTTCATTCACAGAATGCAAGTTTCTAGAGGGCACATAAATCTGCAGAAGTGAGAGCACATAAGAAGGAGCAAAGCCAGAAGTTGCTTTGTAAGCAAACATCAGAGCTTTGAATTTGATGCGAGCAGCAACTGGCAGACAGTGCAAACGGATGAGTAGCGGAGTGACGTGCTCTTTTAGGTTCATTAAAGACCACTCGTGCTGCTGCGTTTTGAAGCAGCTGAAGAGGTTTGATAGGGTTAGCTGGAAGTCCGGCTATTAGAGAGTTGAAATAGTCCAGTCTGGTGAAAACAAGAGCTTGAACAAGGAGATGTTATAGAGTGCGAATCTGCATGATCAAGCAGTTCTAGAAATGTGGTCAGAGAAGTTTAGTTGGTCATCAATCATTACTCCAAGGCTTTTCACCATTTTGGATGCAGTTATGGTTGCCAAATCCATCTGGATTGAAAAGTTATGATGTAGAGTCGGGTTGGCGGAAACTTCAAGCATTTCCATTCGCGAGGTTAAGCTGAAGATGATGATCAAAGATTGCTCAAAGATCTCGTCTTTGTCCACTAGTAATACTGAGAATTGATACTTAAACTAAAAAGTGTTACAGTTATTTTTAACCTCTAATATAAATGTAGCAATTGTACTGTTGTGTTCTATGTAAGCTAAGGTAAGTGACTTGTGTGAGAAAGCAATTTGCTATAGAGATGAGAAAGCATTCTACAAATGACTGTAAGCTCAAGACATGTACAGTGAACATAAGTATTTTTGTCAATTCTCGTGTTGTATTGGAGTATTGTATTAAACAGTGGACTTTATGTGAAAAATACTAATAGACAATTACTATAGTAGCACAGACTGATTCTGAAGCAATATATACATTTGTCCAAACATCTGCTTTTTCTTCCATTACCCAACATCAAATCACATCATCTTAATTTTACGTAAGCTTCTGTGACAGTGTGTTGAATCAGAATACAAACTGAAAAGCACTGTTTGTTTCCTTCTCTATATGAAGAAGGAGGTCAATGATTGTGGTTGAGTTTCGTTCTGTTCTCTCATTTGCTCTCTCAGTACATTGCATCACATAGTCCTATGACTCTGCGGAAATAATGAGTAATGCTTTAGGGACAACCTTCTAGATCTTGGTTCGGAAGATACAAGTATCTAAGACTTCGCCTGCGCAAAAAAAAATTATGGATTCTCCACAGCTTATCTTATCTCTATTTGTGATTAGCAACGGAATACAGAAGTGACATGGTTTACTGCTAGAGGAAGTCACGGGCACATCCTGTCATTTTAACACGCAAACAGAAACACAGGGTTTCCACTATAGGAAGTGTTGGTTTTTCCCTGCATAATTAAAATTTGTGTATTGAAATTGGGATTTCACAAGGTACATTCCTGCCACAAAATTTGCATCTGATCTTCGTACAGATTAAATGCAAACTGTTTGTTTCCTGTTTAGCACCCAGTAAGTATAGAAAACCAAAGTGTGCTAAAAGATAAGTGTACTTAATAAAAAAAAAAGAAAAAGAAAAAGGCCTCTTTTGATTTGGGCCAGTGATCAACATATAGTTAAACACCATATCAACACCCTGAAAAGCAGCTGTATTGTAAGGGGTGTGATGAATTGCTTGTGACTTTGAAAAGAAACACGATGAGTCTGTACACATATACATCACTAACTGGGCTTTCCATCCTAACCTAAAACAAATCTTTTTAAAATTTTGAAAAAAAGGAAAGCAATACCAAACATTCAAATTGTTAGAGTGGCTGGCTATAGTATTGTTAACATACCCAGTAATAAACCTATTACCCAGCACTCACGTTTTACCTAAATTTAAATAGTAATAGTTCCTGACTCCAGTAAGCTACAAACACAAATTAGGGATCATTGGGAAGATGACACTTTGAGCTTTACTGTGGTAAAAAGGAACATTACATGCTCAAAAATATAAAAAGTTATACATTATGAAGTCATGAGAAAAAAAAATGTATTGTGCTCATCATTTGTTTTTCGATTTACAAATGTAATAATGTAATTTTTACAAATGATATATTAATGTAACGTGCTATGAATTATGAAATATTAATTGAAAGCCAAGTGTTTCATGAGTATATATATCAAATTTGATTAAGATAGCATGCAAAATGAGATTTCTGTTTTCCGAGACTGTATCAGTGTTCTTCTTTTCCTCATTGTCAGAGGAACTTTCTCAAAAATGACCCTCCCAAACCAAAATATCAACAGTTGCTGAATTATTAGGTCTACATTCACAGTCTTTGGACCTTCCTTAATCAAATGACATAAAAAGTACATCAATTTGTTTTTAAAAATGTTAAATGATTTAATGTCAGAACCATTTGACATCCTCGTATCGATGCACTTTTGACAACCAAACTAATGAATCAAAATTATTAAGATTTAAATGACAATTTTTGCTTATTTGTTTATTCTTCTTATTAGTTTCTTTATCTATCATTATCTATAGTAATGTCAACATTTTTGCTTAAATTGTCATTATTTATTTATTTTTTTTTTTTTATAACGTATGCTTTAAAGCAGTGGTCCTCAACCACCAGGCCACAGACCAGTACCAGTCGGTGGATCAATTGGTATTGGGCCGCACAAGATATCATTAATTTTTTTATATTACTTTTTATCTGAGTCTTTTATTTTGAAAATTGATCGTATTCCATATTCTCTCGCTTACATTTTGGTCACTTGAGGGCTCAACTTTAACCCACAAGCAGCAAAATGAGTAAGAAAGCAGACGTTTTTGGAAAGTTTCTTTGCTAAGGGGAAAAGACCCAGTTAAGGACCCGCAAACTGCCAAGGAATAGATCCGCAACACATTTGTCAACAAATCAGGTGAATCCACCATGTCTGTGCAAGAAGATCAACTGCTGGAGATCGCAAATGACAGCAGCCTTTTAGGGGCTGTTCGCATAACGCATCTTTCGAGCAAGTTTGTTTTTTCTAATTCTAGGTGTGATTTCCCCGCCCACTGATTTAATTGACAAGTGCCAGTTCTCCATGATAACATGTCCACAGAACATTTTTTTTTTTAAACTGGGATTAAATCATATTTTACAACTTTCTTGTAATCATCTGCACCCCAATAATTTATTTTATAGGTTTAAAATAAATAGTTTGTAATAAACAGCAATTGTATCTCTCTGCCGACTGCAAGAGGGGGGCTTAAGATGAAGGGGCATAACTTTCAATAAGTTAGAGAGACATAACTTGCAGTTATCGAGATCCCACTGAACCATGCGAGATGTCACGATGAGGTGTTGTTGGCAAGATGGCGGAACTACTTAACAGAGAACAATTTCACCAAATGTTTTCATGAGTTTTCTCCAAATTTATCTATAACCTAATCATTTGAAATAGTATAATATTCAGTCATGTCGCAATTCCACCATGCAACTCGTTGACTTCTTCATCAGTTTGTCAAGACCCCTGTGGTTGCAAATAACAGTACAATGGTGAGCAGGTCAAGTATAAAAGCCTCCGCAACTCGCGGTGGTATGTTAATAACTGGGATAGTTAGGTTTAGGTTTGGGTAAGATGTAGACAATAACTGTGATGGCTAGGTTTAGGTTTGGAGAAGTTGTGGTCATTTATAATGATGATGGCTGGGTTTAGGTTTAGGGGAGGTGTAGATGTTAATTAACTATCATGGTTGGGGGTGGGAGGTATAGATTTTAACTGTGACGGTTGGATTTAGGTGTGGAGTGGGTGTGGATGTTAATGATGTATAGCACCATCTTGCTGACAACAGAGTTTTGACATGTGAGTCTCCTTAACTTCAAGTTAAGCCCCTTCATGCTACTACACTACTACTTCATGTGTTGCAGTCCACAGACAGACCCTAATCATAAAGAGAGTACAATAGCTATGTAATTCTTAACTGCTATAATCACCACAGCCACATGGTCTCAGTAAACTTACATATGTGTGTAAGTGTGTGTGTACTGCAAACTGCATTTGTGTGTGTCATTTCAGAAAGGCTTAAATAGAGTTCACCACATATACATCAAATAAACTTTCTAACTATTTTTGACTCGTGACATTTCAGCGTCATCTGTGTCTGTCTCTATCACTGACTGCTGTTTATCTGACGTAACACACAAGAAGCAGACGTACACATCAGAGTGGTGAGCGGGGAGAGGCAGCTCATTTGGATTTGAAGCCACAGGCTACAAAAACAGCTACATTGTCCTCAGCCACTAAAATGGGCAGATTCTACATTATATGATGAATAAACTGATTGGTATTTTGAGCTGAAACTTTACAGATACATTGTTTAGACAAAAGTCTTTTCTTACATCTTGGGTAAAATAGGTGAGTAATTAATGCAATATATGTAATGTCCTTTGAGTAATGGATGTAATGCAAGTAAACAAATTGATATTTAAGTTTTCGATTGTTCCGCACCACCTTTTATGCACTAATCAAAATAATATAGTACACTCCTAACTGTAAATTTTGAGTTTTGTTCTACCCCTAAACATTTAAAGATTTAAAAAAATAATTAAATAACCCACAAATTCTGTTGGTATAAATTATAATTATAGTTGATTTGATTATATCAAATAATTGACAAAAACACAGCATATTGACTTCGATGCCATTATTATTCATATTAATATCACATTTCATTACATTCAGCAATGAAATTTAGCATATAAAAAAATGTCAGTACATATATAACATGTACAGTCAAAATCTACAATACATGTGCAAGTTTGCAAATGATCAATACAAGTCTGTAACACAATTCAGAATTGGATTGCAATCTGTCAACCAGAATTACTACGAGCGTCATCATATCCTGATGATTTCACACTCTTCATATCTCGTCTTTTCTCAGCATTTAACCAAAAACGCTGGCCTGACGCATGAAGGAAGTGACAAAAGCTGGTTCTTCATTTGAGGGCCTAGCAAATATAGCACGTCTCTGCCACCATTCTAAATAAATATCTGTTAGCACAAATGCATAATAATAGCCTAGTTCAACCTGAAAAAGCCTCACGTAAATGTCAGCTCTACGTCTCCTAATGTAAGAGGCAAAGTGTCCAGCTTGTAAGGCTCTTTTAAAAGTAGTGGACATGTAATGAAAAGTGACGACTCCTCTGTTTTGTCTGAATGGCAGGATAGATCATCCAGTCCAAACATATTCACAGTCTCTAAAGGAGATTTTTTCAAATAGCTTGATCTATCATTGTCATTAACAGTTTGTTTGTGAGAAAATGAATCACAGTCTGTAAGGTGCTTCCTGGTTTTGCACCACATGCAAGTTTCGGAGTCAGAACACAAGCATGTGACTTGACCAGATCGATAGCCATTGGTGCGACTAACCATATTAGCGTCTTCATCACATTGAATGGTTGTTTCGGTTTCAGCCTCAGCTGAAGGACTCTGACTACGATACCCATCCCCAATTACTACAATCTCAGATAAGAGATCATCATGCATAGGCTTGGGTTTGTCAGAAATATCTTGGGTTTGAATTCCCAATCCACTGTCCTCTCTTGTTCCTTCAACACTACTGCTGTTTCCTCCTCCATCCAGGAAAGGAAGCTCCTCAAGGCTTCTTCTTCCACTGCTAAGGCTGTCCTCGGTTCCTGTGAGACTTCCACAGCCGCTGTCCTCCTCTCTTTGGGGTCTGTTTTTGATCGAGTCCTGCTGGCCGATGCTCACGCCGCTGTCAGTGCTTTCCCTTCTCTCTTTTTCATCCTCAGAAAGCTCCTCTATTTCATCGAATGCTTTGGTCTTTTCTGCGATTTTGTTGCTGTTCAGTAGCCATCCCTTCTGAGTGACCGATTCCACCTCGGTTTGTCCTACATTCATTGGGAGCCAGCCATTCACAGCCAATTTCTGATGAATAAATGGAGAACATATGGTGAACACTTTATAATTAATCTGACCGTAACAGAAGTGAAATAAATTTGAATGGTTTAATCAGATGCATGGGGTATTTTCAATTTATTCTATTAAATTACAGTAAAATCATTTATAATGTTACAAACTATTTTAAAAAAGCATCTATCAATTAATCCTTCATTTTTTACAAACAAATTGTGAAGCAGCACAACTTTTTTCTACATTAATAATGATAATACATTAATAATATAATTCTAATTAAAATAAATACACTAACTGATAACTTTTAAAAGGTGACACTTTAGAATTGAGACCAATTATCATTAATGACTAGTGGCTTATTACCTGCCTATTATTAAGATATTGGCTGTTTATCAAAATTTATAAGTAGGGCCAGAAGGAATTTGAGGACATTTTTTGCTACTTCTGCTCAGAAATTTGTTAAAAATCTGCGGAAATTTTGCGAATATCATAACTAAGACTTTAATATAGGAACTAAAAAGTAATACCTTTTTAACTTGTTTTTAATGTTTACAATACAAATCCAATTAGATCCACTTTATTTGGTGAACAAAGCAAGGCTGTCATATAATATATATATATATATATATATATATATATATATATATATATATATATATATATATATATATATATATATATATATATATATAATAAAAGATATACTTTTCAAACTGTATTGTAAATAAATTATATAAAAATTTTCCTATTAGTCAATACTTATACTGAAATTAAATAAATTTAAAAATATAAATTTACACGCATTTACACAAATAATAAATAAACAGAATCAATGAAAAAATCAGCTGAAATCGGAATTCTGCTCGGGCAGATTCCATGTTGGCCTACTTATAAGTAACTATTCTGCATGATTTTATTCTACATCTCTAATTCTACTCAAAACTACTACCCTAATTATTATTAAGCAGCAAATTAGGTGTTTATTGAGCAAAAATTCTTAGTTATAAGTTTTGTTAATAGAAGAAATTGCAAGTATGAAATTGTAAAGAAGAAATGCTTTGTAGCTGTTTTCAGTTCTCTGGATTTGCCATTAATTAGCATTAGACTCAAAACACAAACCACTTAGTTTTTAATTTTATTAACCAGTAATAATTCTTAAATATTGGGGAAAATATATATTTAGGAAATAACAGGCAATGAACCATTGAGTTATTAGAAAATACTGTAGACATGAGGTTAAGAAAACATGTAAATTATAATATTTGTGTTTACATGTTGTATTTTAAGGTATTTTTATTCAGCGTTCAAGTGTTCACATAGCAGATGAACAATAGCAAGGTGTGTTTGGCATGAGTTCCCTCAAGAAAGCCCTGAGCTCATAAGATCCTAGGGGCTGAGGCTTCCTCCTGTTTTTGTAGGGCGAGAGGGGAGTCTGAGCTCAGGTAGGTCTCGAGAGGTTTCCTGAACTAGTTCTGGGACTATTATTGATTTGGAATTTTTTTACAGCATGATAGACCTCTACCTGAAGGCATATGTTGGAGCCCAGAACTAAATGCTCATTCTCTGTGCCAATTTGGTTTAATTAATTCACTTGCATATCTCTGGACTATGGGAGGAAACCTGGAAACCCAGGGGAAACCCATGCGAGCATGGGAAGGAACATTTAAGCTTCCACAGAAATGCCAACTGGCTTAGCCAGGACTCAAACCAGTGACCTTCTTGCTATGAGGCAACAGTGCTAACCACTGAGCCACCATGCTGCCCTATCCTGAATAATCTAGAAAATGGGGTAGGAGTGGATGGGGGGATTCGTCAAAACGCAAAAAACTAAGGTTAGAAACTCTGGTAATTTATAGCGTGTTTGGATTTAATAATAATAATAATATTAATACTAATTCCTTACATTTATATAGCGCTTTTCTGGGCACTCAAATCGCTTAACACAATGGGGGGAATCTCCTCATCCACCACCAGTGTGCAGCATCCACCTGGATGACACAACGGCAGCCATTTTTTGCCAGACCGCACACCACACACCAGCTGATTGACGGAGAGGAGACAGAGTGATGAAACCAATTATGATATGGGAAGGGTTAGGAGGCCATGATGGAGAGAGGCCAGTGGGCAGATTTGGCCAGGATGCCAGGATTAAACCCCTACTCTTTTTCAAAGGACATACTGGGATTTTTAACGACCACAGAGAGTCGGGACCTCGGTTTAACGTCTCATCCAAAGATCCCCGTCAGTATACTGGGGCATTAGGACCCACACAGACCACAGGCTGAGCGCCCCCTGCTGGCCTCACTAACACCACTTCCGGCAGCTACCTAGCTTTCCCATGTGGTCTCCCATTTATCTGATTGGTAAATCATGTGATAGCTAATATGGGACCAGTCGTGCTCAATCATAAGCATGTGATCCTCTCGAAATTAGTTTATAAATAAACTTCCCGTTTGTCCTTAAACAGCAGCTGTGTGTGGATCTAGTCTTTTACATTTTTCATGCAAAGCATTTTTGTGTTGTTTTGATTAGATTTTTTGACAGTTGTAAGGCTGTGAAATAACAGAGATCATTCAGTGTATAGTTATGTGGGACTGTACACGGTCAAAACATGCCTGGAAATACTTTAGCTCTTGGTTTATCTGAAAGTAATTTAGCATACATTAGAATGTTCACTAAATCAGAATCAAGCATTAAATGTAAAATTGCTGATTTTTTATTATGAGGATCAGGTTTGATATCACAGTTTGTACAGTATAAAAAAAAAAAAAAAAACTTACATATATGAAAAGTCCCCTTTAAGATAGCTGTACAAATGTATGTGTATAAAATGTCTAAAATATTTTTTTTTTATAATATTATAAGATATATTAATATTTTCTACTGGCTTATAGTCATTTTTCATAATTCTCTAGTTGCTTTTTATTTTGAAGATACATTATCAGCAAGTTAAAAAAATAGATATTAAATATAAATTAATATTTTGCTTAAAGCATTTACTAATTTAAGGCCAATTGAGAGAATTACTAAGAACTTTGAAGTAGTCTGTTATATATATTTTACCAGAGTTGGGTTGAGTTGAGTTTAAATCAACCAGAGTCAGAACGCTATCATTCTATGTTATCATTTAACACCAAAGAGCATTGACATCACATATACGTAAGATACAAAAAATCCCTGACATTTGTCTTACTGTTACTGTTCCTCGAAAGGAGAACTGACACTTGTGACAAGAGTTAACGCTGAGTCTTTCTTATTAGGGCTCAATTCCTTTTTCTAAAACCCCGAAACTGGCTTGCTCTAACACTTTTGGTTTTCACGAAACTAAATCTATTTTCAAATCACCAAATTGACTCACCAGAACAGCGGGCATTTTACCAGGACGCCTCAGGAAGAAACAGACAAATAACATGAATAAGGTTATGACTCCAACTACACCAATTACTCCGATGGAGATCACCACTGACAAATCTGAAAAACAAGAAAAAATATATTGAGCCTCTGCACACTTGAAAAGTGAATGAAAACACTTGAATGAAAAGTGATGAAACAGAAGCACCCTTCTGAAACCTTTCAGTGATCAGTCCATATTTGTTTGCCTCTATGAAGAAGCTTTTGTGAAATACAAAAGTTCTATGGATGTTAAAAGTTCCTTATGCATCCTTTCAAGCATCTTGAAAAATATCTAGTAAAATATTATTTATTGTCATCATGGCAAAAATAAAATAAATCAGTTATTAGAAATAAGCTATTGAAACTATTATGTTTAGAATTGTGTTGAAAAAAATCTTCTCTCCGGTAAAAAGAAATTGGGGCAAAAAATAAACAGGGGGGTCTAATAATTCAGGGGGGCTAATAATTCTGACTTCAACTATATATATATATATATATATATATATATATATATATATATATATATATATATATATATATATATTGCCCTACAGTCTTATCTTCATTTTGGAAAAATCCCCCTTCCACCCCATCTCCTCCTTTCAAGAACTACCTGATCTCGTACCTTCTACATGCTAATTGACCAGGTGGGAGCTCTGGGTTTCATAATATTCAAGCTCAGAGCCAAACCTGCTATTAATATTAAGCAATATCTAAGTGGGAACTCTTGAAATTAAGTTAAACTGACTTAAAAAATTGTTTAACTTGAAAACTTAGGTTAGAAACATGATTAACTTAGTTTAATGACTTATGATTAACATAAAAATAATTGTTGTAACTTCCCAGTTGGCATCTTGATGTTAAAATGACATCAAAGTTACATCAAGCATGATGTCAAAGAAACACAACAAATGTCAAAACCTTTACATCCATTTGACATCTAAACATTCATGGCCCTTTGACCATCTAAGTAATTACACAAAAATATCATTAATCGGAAAGATTATTTTTCAAATTCCTAATTTACACCATAATTAGTATCTCTACAATGAATGTAAACAACATTTATGTCAAAACAACATCACATTGGCATCAAAAACATGTCAAAATCGATTGAAGGACTGTCAATGTTTTTTCAATCTAACATCAATCTGATATCATTTTGACATCAATGTATTCATTCGACATCAAATCGATTGACATATTTGACTGGCTTTGGATGTTGTTTAACATCAAGCTGATGTTTGACATTTTTTATTACAGTGTAGTAATGTACTGGATAATCAACTGACAACAAAGAAACTATGACAGATGTTCTAATGGTTTTAACTTTTACTGGAAATGTCTGTAGTACCTGTTGGTGGATGTATGCAGCGTGGCAATGAGGTGTTGCTCACTGCAATAGATGTGATCGCCAATCTCACACGAACACAATACGCTTGCCAATATGATAAATCAGTAAACTCCACTTCACCATCTTCATCATCATCATCACTCAATGTTTTAGCCTAAATCAGAGAAAACAAAGCTTTAAAGATCGCAAGAAAATACAATGAAAATAATTTATGTCCATCCACTGTTTCAATAGCGTTCATTCCAGATAAGACTTTACAAAAACATCAGTTAAAGTTTTACTAGCTATGAATCATCAAATAAACAAGCTACAAGGTAAATCACTAAAACATGACATCAATTTGAATGGTAAAAGGTTGTGAAAATGCTACTAGTTTCGTAAAATAACAACAATAAAAATAATATTATTATAGGGAAAGTTTAGGATTTTGTATCCCCACAATGCCACAACCTTGATGTAAAAAAAAAACAACATCAAACTGACATCTAATATTGACGTCAAAAAAAGGCAATGAAAGATGTAAATTTTTGTGCCATTATTTTATTACTCAAAAGAGCATCAAAGTGTGGATATCAAATGGATGACAACAATTTTACATTAAATTGATTCACATTTTAGATGTTTTTTGATGTTGTTTTTACCACCCAGCAAAAAAAAAAAAATTGTTTAATAGACATCTAAACGTAGATAACTTAGCTAAAACAAGGCTAAAATTGAGCTGTCAGTGAAAATCGAATAGACATCTAAAATAGCCCAAAATTACAGTACACTATAGTTGTCAAACAGACAGATTTTATATGTGTAGTTATTTATTTCTGTCTATTTGACAACGAGTCAAGTTTTGGCCTATTTGTCTATTAGACAGCCCAAATTTAACTTTTTTGATGCCAAGACATCATTAAGGTGTCCATTGGGTTTGTCATTAAGCTATGTCCACTGAAAAACCAACCTTACTCTCCTGTCCTCTTGGATACAGAATGGCAGAGTAACTTAGTCCATATGGAAAAAGCTCTTTGAGAAATGGCTTTCTGTGAATCTTAACCTTCACCGTATTTGGCCCTGAGAACAGGTCAAAGTCTGGAGACAACAGCTTAACTAAAACACAAAAAGAAAACCGTCCTTACAAAATTTTTGAAAATATACAGTTTGTCATATGATGTAAACACAATAATTCGTAACTTTTTGATGAAGTGGCTCTTTCGTAATTTATATGCATTTTTTATGTAAGACTTGTTCATCCCACAATGATGGTTGGTTTTGGGGACATGCTTACTTTTAAAAATAATATAAAGTCATATAAATGTAGAAACTAGCTACTTCATTGCCAATATATAAAATAATTGCATAAAAAGTCCATACTTACTATAATCTAAACGAATTCTTCTTATCACCAACCAGGAAGATTCGTTATTTCCACTTATCAGTTCAATTTTTACTTTCATTGTAGGTTTGAATATAAAGTTTCCAAGATTACATTTAGTTTCTGTAATCATGTCACATTCTTCCACAATGTTCCATTTAGCATGAGGACCAGTGTCTCTAAAAAAGAAGACAAACATATTAGCTTTATATATATATATATATATATAAGCTGGGATAATGAGTTGAAATGTGTATATGTTGTTGGTGGATAGTAAGACTGCGTACAGTGCTAGTTTTACTTGATAAAAGGCAGGTACGGGGGCTTCATTGGGGGGATCCCACAGCACAGTTACATTTCCCTCCCATATGTCGAACGTCAGATTTAATTTCTTCTGCTCACCTATGAACAAAAGAGAAAACTTAGCGTTAGGCTCTTACTAGCTCCGTCGATTCTCTTCACTTCCTAAAAGAGTAATAGTTAATTTGCTTTTGTTGTAGTCATAGTTCTAGTCTCGCATTTCAGCTGTACTTTCCAGACGTGGGAGGAATAACAACACCTTTTTTGAAACAAACTGAAGTCATTTTGCAGTTGTATGCCCACTTCAACGGGGAAATCACTCGATTTTGCACAATGCTATGCAATACAATGTAATAACAGAAACTGGTGGTTCACTCAAAAATACAATTACACAAATTTGGGTTTTCTTGAGCGGTATTATCTACTGGCTTCAACTACAAGCTTTATAGGGCATTGGAATTATACATTTCTTTGAGATGTCTTCATATAAGTACCTTAATAACAGATTTCTATGATGTTCAAGAAATAAGGAAATAAATATGACCAGATAGTCTTTTCTACATATTGGTTGTTGGAGCTATAAACCGCAGAAAAAAATAAATAAATAAATAAATAAATATATATATATATATATATATATATATATATATATATATATATATATATATATATATATATATATATATATATATATATATATATATATATATATATATATATATAAAATTTTCTAAAGGCTAAAAAATAGATGTTGTCATTAGTTGTCATTGAAAGCTAGGGTTATTCCCCCAAGTAATGACTGCTAATACCTTCGAAGTTAACACATTGTTATATATATATATATATATATATATATATATATATATATATATATATATATATATATATATATATATATATATATATATATATATATATATATCTTACAAAGCTAAAATATTATCAGACATACTGTGAAAATGTCCTTGCTCTGTTAAACAAAAAATAAAAACAAAAAACAAAGTATGGCTAATAATTCTGACTTTAATATCCTTCAATAGCAAAAAAATAAAAATAAAAATAAATGAATACACAATCTAAATCATGTTCATGCTCTAAATCATATATTTTTTTTATTATTATTTTGTAACAAACATCATAGTTCACAGAACAAATGACGCACATATATACTTAAAAAAATCTTACCTGCTATCAATCCTGGGGTACAGCAGACTAGAAAACAAATCCACAAGGTCCAATCCATGTTTAATGTCAGTTCAGCATCATATCCAACAACAATTCATAGTTCTCTTTCCACATAAATGCTCAAACTCAGTTTAACGCTCTAAACATCTGTAGCACCCAAGCAGCTACAACAGCTCAATGATCATCTACTTTGCAGTCTGATCTGCATGTCTCTTTCTCGTTTTCTCTCTCTTCTAAATGTGGCTTTGAGTGGTTGACTGGCTCTCTATGTATTTGCGCTGTGAATGTGAACTTCCCCTCTCGGTTTTGTTTCAGTCTTCCGGCAGATATTTTCCCTTATCGTATATAGCAACATGTTTCTCTCTCTCTCTCTCTCTCTCTCTCTCTCTCTCTCTCTCTCTCTCTCGTGGTTATGTGAACAATGTTATATATTTAATCTAAAAATTCTAACAGTGAAAATGTAGTATACACACATGTTAATTATTTCCCAATGTAAAGGGAAATACCAGTGTATTCATTAATAAGGGGATTAACCAGAGATAACTTGTTTGTTCTTGGTATTTACAAAGAAATTTTTGTTAGTGATGGCTCAAAAAGTTATTACTGTTTGTGTTTAAGAGTTTTTTTATTATTTTTTTTTTATATAAACGACAAGAACTGTTGCTTTTCACAAAACTAAACCAGTGGTGTATTTGCATATCCGTATGCTACGAATGTGTGTTTTCATATCTGTGCTTGCGATCTGTAATGTGTTTTGTGGTCATTGATTATATATGCACAGTGCATGCACATCAGTTTGAAACATTTCTGCTCTTCTGATATGTGTGCATGTGTGTTTTGGTCGGGTGTGGTTGGAAGATTTAACCAAGTTCTGAGAAGATGGCTGAGCTGTTATGCATATTATTATAATATAATTTGAAAGTTTAGATAACCCAATTATTTTATTATATTTTTCTAATTTTAATTATAATATAATTATTTTTATAACTCAATTAATAAACATGATTCAAGGAAGAAAAACAAAACAACGTGAATAAAGAATATAAAATGATAAATTAGTGATTTAATATTTATTCATTCATTAATTTTCTTTTAGCTTAGTCTCTATTTCAGAGGTCACCACAGCAGAATGAATTGCCAACTTTTCCAGCATATGTTTTACACAGTTGATGCCCTTCCAGCTGCAACCCAGTACTGGTAAACAACCATACACTCTCCTGCACTATATACAACTTAGTTTATTCAATTCACTTATAGCACATGTCTCTGGACTGTGGGGGAAACCGGAACACCCGGAGGAAACTCACGCGAAGATAGGGAGAACATGCAAACTCCACACAGAAATGCCAGTGACCTTCTTGCTGTGAGGTGACAGTGCTAACTACTGAGCCACTGCGTCACCGTTTAAACGTTTCTTTAAGCTTCAATATGCACATTTCCATTTGCACTTATACAACTCTTTTAAACCAAAATGTGAAGGATAAAAAAAAATCATTAAACACAAAATAACGAACATTAGTGTCTATAATATATTATTTTATATAAGTTATAAACGAAGCAAAGATGGGGTTGGATAGGGCACACCCTACGCAAACCACCAACTAGCAACACCAGACAGGCTCTCAGATGGAACCCCCAAGGGAAGCGGAAGAGAGGCCCTCCAAGAAACACCTGGCGACGCGACCTCGTCGCAGACATCACAAGGATGGGTTACACAATATTTGCATTAAACTTTTACTTATTTATGGTCAATAAACTGTAAAAATCACAACTAATTATGTAAAGCAGGGCCTGTTGCATAAGAAAAATTAAAAGCTTCTGACAATTGATTCACTCTTCATGTTTCACTTTCCAAGAGAACTAAAAGCAGCTTGTTCATACCTCCAGCTCACACTTAATACAACTATATGAAAACGGTCATTGAGAATCAGTTCCCCTTTCCCCTATGAAGTTTTGTAATTTGCTGTTTATAAAGAAAGCACTGGTCCCACATCAGTGCTCTCAAAAAAGGATTTTCACACACCTGATCTGAGGCTAAATCACATGAAATATGACACAAAACTCACTCAACAAGTCTGCTTTGAAAAAATTAATAAATAAAATTCAGATTATCCAACCTGACCTTATATGTAAACAGAAACATAAGCTGTTTCATGCTCATTGTTTTTTTTTTTTTTTACTCACCAGACAGTTTATTAGGTACACCTTACTAATACGAGGTTGGACCCCCATTTTGCCTTCAGAACTGCCTTAATCATTCGTGGCATAGATTCAACAAGGTACTAAATATTCCTCAGAGATTTTGGTCCATATTGATCTCTCACATGTTGCATCTCACATGTTGCTGCAGATTTGTCGGCGGCACATCCATGATGCCAAACTCTTGTTCCACCATATACCAAAGGTCCTCAATTGGATTGAAATCTGATGACTGTTGAGGCCATATCAGTATAGTGATTTCATTGTCATGTTCAAGAAACCAGTCTGAGATGATTCATGCTTTGACATGGTGCGTTATCCTGCTGGAAGTAGCCATCAAAAGATGGGTACACTGTGGTCATAAAGGGATGGACATCATCAGCAACAATACTCAGGTAAGCTGTGGTGTTGACACAATGCTCAATTGGTTCTAATGGGCCCCCACACCATTATACCACCACCACCACCACCACCAGCAGACTGAACGATTGATACAAGGCAGGATAGATACATGCTTTCATGTTGTTGATGCCAAATTCTGACACTACTATCCGAATGTCGCAGCAGAAATCGAGACTCATCAGACAAGGCAACATTTTTCCAATCTTCTAGTGCCTAATATTGGTGAGCCTGTGTGAACTTTAGCCTCATTTTCCTGTTCTAAGCTTGACAGGAGTGATCTTCTGCTGCTGTAGCTATCCGTCTCAAGGTTTGACGTGTTGTGCATTCAGAGATGCTTTTCTGCATACCTTGGTTGTACCAAGTGGTTATTTAAGTTACTGTTGCCTTTCTATCGGCTTGAACCAATCAGGCCATTCTCCTCTGACCCACAAAACTGCCACTCACTGGATAATTTATTTTTTGGACCATTCTCTGTAAACCCTAAAGATGGTTGTGCATGAAATCCCAGTAGATCAGCAGTTTATGAAATAGTCAGACCAGCCAGTCTGGCACCAGCAACTATGCCACATTCAAAGTCACTTAAATCATCTTTCTTCCCCATTCTAATACTCAGTTTGAACTGCAGCAGATCGTCTTGATCATGTCTACATGCGTAAATGCATTGAGTTGCTGCCATGTGATTGGCTGACTAGAAATTTGTGCTAACGAGCAGATCAAAATTGAAATTTTTAACACAATAAGTGCATTTCTCAAAACAACGTATTAAAATAGCAAAACACCATGGATAACCTGCAGAAAAGTCAGTCTCTTGCTCAAAATCCTTAGATCATCTCTTAAAACCTAATTTCTGTGTCAATAAACTTGTCAGTGCAGTCAGAATGATGACACTTTGTGTTTTTGTGTATGTATAAAATCATGTTACCACATTGTCAATATAACAGTGTACTTTGGAGGGCTGTTTTAATGTAAATTATGGCTAGTTTTTATTTATTTCGCTGTTTGTACTGTAATTTGTTGACAGTTCATGTCATTGTGATACAGAAAGAAAAAGACAACCCTACATACCACAAAGAAAAAACTAAACAAAATTAGACTTTTTTGTGATGACCTTCATTAGAAATTCACCTGAGAAATTCACCAATTGTAGACAGATTTAGTAAAAAAAAAAAAAATTCGAATAGAAATGTGTATAAAAATGCATAATGACTTAATATTATGACAACTTGTTCAGTCATTTTGCATGTAAAGATATATGCCATGAACAAACGAATGTTGTGGGGGGTGAAACTATTCAACAGAGACCAAAATAAGACATTTAAATAAACATAACATAAGTAACTGATACTGCAGGAAACATTAGAGAATTGCACATAGTCATTTGCATGGACGTACAAAAGAATTTTCAACTTGTTCAAAGAAAGGGAAACTGCTTTTTTGATGTGCACAACTGACACAATGCACTGAATATTGAACAGGGAGTTTTGAGAATTTCAATTCTGATCTGAGAAATATTCCAAAGTGACTGAGAAAGACTGTAATATGGGTTTCTGTTTTTATTATGACCTGAGAGTGTAAATAGGTCAGACTCATGACGAATCACAAACTCAAAATCCACATCATATGTACATATCTAGGGCGTGCGCCTATATTTAGATTCAGAATGTAAGTGCCTACTAAATCTGATCTTTCCTGAAAACAAACAGACACACACGAAGAATCAGCTATTTAAGTCACCAGTCACAGATCTGTGCTCAAATGAAGCTGACAACAGCATCAGTGTGGACTCTCAGTGAAGGTTCACTGATTGAAGATGAAGATTAACTCAGTTAATAAAACACTCACTGACAGATTAAAATGGTTTGTAAGAGATTAGGGCTGCAGATGTTGTTATGGCTATGGCATAAATGCTCTTCTCACAGTTAGACTAAAAACACATACACACCTCATAAAAAAAAAAAAGATCCGGTGCTATGAAAACCACAAAAAAAAAAAAGAAAAAAGAAAAAAAAGGGCAAATGTCACACAATGTTTCACACTTGGTGAGCTAGGTGACTGAACAATATGTAAAGCTAATCAAATAAATAAACAAAAAGTTTTTAAGTTTGTAAAATGTGAATGATTAGGAGAAAAATATAGCTGTATAACTAGATGAGCAAACGTTTGTAACAAACTTTGATGTTGGCTTGAAAAAAGTTGTGAGAATCAGCATGTTGCTAGCATGGCTTATCATGTTTTTAGTATGTTTCCAGTATGTTATCATTGTTGGTATGAACTGATATATTTGTAGCATAGTTAGCACAATTCTTACATTGCTAACATGGTATTGGCATGTCTAGCATGTTCTTCGCATTACCAAGAATTACAACATGATCTCACGGCAACATAATCTCACGTGATCTAACTTTATGATTTAGTGGCTAATTCGTATGAAATCGTACAATCTCAAGCCTGGTTTATACTTCTGCATCAAGTGATTGACGGGACCCACAACATATGCCTTGTGCGTTGCCGTGCATTTATACTACTGCGTTCTGTCTGTGTTCCTCTAAAATAACATTTCCGAAATGCTAGCAGGAAGTGAGGTGTTTATGTTCCTCTGTGTCGAGTTTCTTCGCTGGTGTTTTGTTTTTTCTGAATGCTTCCTTAATGTACAAGTGGCTCAAACTTGCTAATTTTGATGCAGGAACTGGCAGATGTGCTACAACTTTAACCATAAGGTAAACACTAAACAAAACTTTTCATCTGGAGCTCCTTCACGGGACTCGACACTTGAAAACACTAGCTTCAACAGACTCGCGCGGCTCTCAATCAATAATTACATTTTTTGAAAGGTACACATCAGCGACGGCGTCGGTGAAAGCTATGTGTCCACGCTTTATAGAAGTATAAATCAGCCTTCATTCATACAATTTAGTATGATTTGCTTGTCCCCCAATGACGATTGAGTTTAAGGGTGGGGTTGGGTGCCATGCGATGTACGATTTTTTATTACAAATCGTACATTTTCTTATGACAAACAAATGAACAAATTAGCCACTAAACCATACCTGCCAACATTTGTTTCTGAAAATCTACAAGAGTTTGAGAGGGGGAGCGTAGTGGTGGGGATGTCTAGGTGGCTGGGGTGTGAGGTGTCTAAATTACAAAGCTAAGTAACTGTACTATGCACCCGTCTTCGGGCAGCCACTGGAATCGGATACTATTCCAAAGTCAGCAATCCGGGGGTGGTATACTCCGGGGGGTGAACTTACAGTTGTTTTCCGTGAGAAATAACAAAACGGGAAGGTGGCGGGAGGTGGGTGTGAAATACTTGAGATTCTCGTAAAAATCAGGATATTGGCAGGTATGCACTAAAATAACTAAAACATTAAAGTTACATCTCCTCATGAGATCAGGCTGAGAATTACAATGATATAAACATAAATTAGCATGTTTTAACATGAATTAGAATTTTGGTAATGCTGTTTAAATGTTTCTAACATGAATTAACATGTTGTTATTATGTTCAAGCATGAATTAACACAATCATGGGTTAATACAGTGCTAGTATGTTATTGTATTAACATGGATGTGCATGTTTCAAGCCCATTTAAAATTAATTAGGATGCTGCTAGCATGTTTCTTGCATGGAGATGCATTTGGTAGCACAAATAAGTTTGCTGTACACACATTTTTGCCTTCAACACGTTTATAACTTAAATTTGCATGTTGTCAGCTGTATTTCTATCAAACATTTGCATGTTTTCTAGCATGTTAAATATTGCTACGGTATATTAACATTAGCATTGCTAGCATGAGGTTTTTTTTAAGCATGTTTCTAGCTTGTTTAGCTTAAATGCTATCTGTTTAGCTAGACAGATGATGTATAAAGGACTTGACATGGATGAATGTAGGTTGCTCTGTAAGATTTACTGACCTCACTGAAAGTCCATAGAATTTTTAAGGAGTATGCATTTTAACTGTCATTGCATTTTAGAAAATATATAGCATTAAACTTCTGATGAGTTTCGTGGTTGCAGCTTTAGGGGGAGATGAGACATGTCTCGGAAAAAGAATACTGTAGGATTTCAGGCTTTCAAATTAATAATCAGGAATACAATTGCTTGGTGATTTCCATTGCACCATGTTAAATGGTGTTGTTTTGCTATATGAGGAAGTGTACTCGAGTTGTGCTTATCATGCGGTTTCATTTTTTTATTGGTCTAATGCACTACTGTTTTTTCACTAGTTTCATGGTTTTTCTTTGTTTCACTGCTGCTTTTAACAAACTAGTGGGTTTAAGTCAAGAATTGCCTACATTGACAGAAACACACACACATACACACATAAAAAACTACACAGAGTTTATTTTTGTCAAATGTTCTTTTTGGTTAGAAATCACTCATCAAAGTTGGTGCTGGCTGTCATTTGAATATTTTGCATTTCCATATTAATATATTTTTATATGTAAATTTATTTATATAATGCTCATTTATATATTAATCTTCATAGATTATTGTTTAAAACGTGAATTAGCACCAAAACAGGAAGCAATTTTCATATGTTAGCCTGTCATTTAGCCAACTGTGAAGACGACTAAATAAAACTAGGTCAAACATCGCCCTCTTTTGGTAAGAAATCACATCAAAAACCAATTTATTTCAATCACACTTAGCAAACATTTGGCTAGCATCACAACGTCCAGTCTCTATTACAATTAGTTTGTCCAGCATTCACAAATTCTGATAGTATTTTTATTTATTCATTTTAGTTATTTATTTATATATATATATATATATATATATATATATATATATATATATATATATATATATATATATATATATATATTTGTATGTGTGTATATATGAGTGACATATATATACGAGTGTATATATGAGTGTATATATGAGTGACATACTGTATATATGAGTGACATATATATGAGTGACATACTGTAAAAAGTGGCCAAGACCAGTTATTTTTGTTTTGCGAGTCGGTATGGGGCCAGATCAACAAACATTTTTTTTTTTTTTACATCTCAGCAATGTGTCTGAATGGAGGTGGTTAGTCTGTTGAGTCTGGTGAAATAAGAGAGGATATTGTGTTCGACACTGGGTAGTTGACGATCCGGATTTTACAAAGAAACTGCATGTATAAGGGTTAAGAAACCCTGGACAAAGATTTTAACAGATTTGTGTGTGTTGAACATCAATTAAGACAATGTTAACATTTGTTAACCTTAATTGTAGGGAATAACTGAATAATTCTGACCCCACCCTTTCCTCCAACCCCTATTTTCATCTTCCGGGTTTATAATCTATATGAAGTAGTGTCACTGGTAGTGTCTAATTATTTATGAGATTAAGTTCTCTTGTGAAGTATTAAGTCAATGAAATGTATACAAAATGTGACAACTGCCAGCTTTCATTTGAGGGCTGATAAGGCGACACCCTTATGCAGATATGACTGTAAATGGCTCTAATGATGATCACCATTTTACAACAATACACAGTATGAGCAATATCACACGAGTAGCAGTGCGATACGGCTGTATGTCAGCACTGGTGGGAGGCAATCAAAACACAGAGAGTATAAAAACCGTCCTCTATGAAGAGCTAATTTCTTCCGCCATACATTTACACCTGCAACTGACCGTCAGAACAGCAGAAACTACTGCTACTTCACAAATGTCATTTTAGAGCTAGTATTTAAATGATTCTTTAGCTTAATGTCTAAAATGATGACAAAACAGGTGATTTTGCTAACATTTTGAGAATATAAGGCATAAAATGGCATTAGACTAGAGACATTTTCCAGTATTTTTCTGCTGCAATTGGGATATCACAATATTTAACTTTGAAAAAGCCAAACACTAGCAGAAACGAAACCAGACCATGGTATAAATACAGCACTACAGCATACTAAAGAGAGATCGACTTAGAAAGGCACTTACCTGTTTTATAATGATTTGCTGTAGTTTGATACTGCGCTGAGTTTTTTTCTCCTCTAAGGGCTTATTATGCAGGCTCTGTCGCCGTGGCAGAATGTCAATTGACTTTGCTCTGCTCAGGATGATGAATACAGACGCACTTTATCTCTGAAATTATAAATATTTAAAATAGGCAATGTCCTTATAAGTAAACTGCAAAGTTGCAATCTAAACAGCTACTTTCTCGCCCGAAAAGCCTCAAAAGTACATTATGTTGTCCAACAGCTGCAACATTTGTCAAACTGTAGTCTGTCTATCTATCTATCTATCTATCTATCTATCTATCTATCTATCTATCTATCTATCTATCTATCTATCTATCTATCTATCTATCTATCTATCTATCTATCTATCTATCTATCTATCTATCTATCTATCTATCTATCTATCTATCTATCTATCTATCTATCTACAGTATCTATACATATATACACACATATATATATATACACATATATAATATATATAAATATTAAATATTTCCCAAATTATGTTTACCAGAGCAAGGAAATTTTAGTATGTCTGATAATGTTTTTTTCTTTGGAAAAAGTCTTATTTGTTTTATTTCAGCTAAAATAAAAACAGCTTTTATTTCTTTTTAAAAACTATTTAAGGTCAAAATTATTAGCCCTTTTAAGCAATTTTTTTCCCCCTGATAGTCTACAGATCAAACGATTGTTATACAATAACTTGCCTAATTACCCTAATCTGCCTCTTTAACCTAGTAAAGCCTTTAAATATCACTTTAAGCTGTATAGAAGTGTCTTGAAAAATATCTAGTAAAATAAAATGTTATTTATATATATATATATATATATATATATATATATATATATATATATATATATATATATATATATATATATATATATATATATATTTGTCTAGTTTTAAGATCTGTAAGAGGAAAAACTTAGATAAAAAGAGAAATTGTTCATCTTTAACATTTTTTTTTCCATCATGAAATAAACAAATGTCATTTCCACTACATTTGATAGCTTTTATTTCAAAATGAAATAAATGATGGCAGTCGAACTTTGTCCAAGATCATTTTTGTATCTAGTTTAACCAATCTTTCCACCAAATATATACAATAATTATACATTTGTCAATTAAATAAAATAGTCCCTTAGGTCCAAGTGTTGAATTGTACACCTGTCACACTCTAAAATGTAATATTAATTTGGTTAAGAGCTTATTCAAAAATAAATAAACTAAATTTTACATTAAATAGAGCATTTAATGTGTGATAAAAACTTTTAAATATATATATTTTTTAAATGTGTGTGGTGATGGAAATGACAGTAGTGGAAATAAAATTACATTTCTACAGGTTATTGTGAAAAAATTAAAGATAGCTTTACTGATTAGCTTTAAATTGATACTAGCCTATCATGTATACAAAACACCCTTATTTACCTTAATTTTGTTTGGTTTTTAAAAACACCTTTGAGGGTACAGCATGTTTGGAAATGATGTAAATTAAATGTATTTTTTTAACAAGCTAAATTTATCTTGATTTTTCATCATGTGTTGTTGAGGAAAATGTAAATTCCCTCCATATTGAAGATGTGCTCGGATGTCACTATTCATTTTCATAAAAACCACCTAAATAGTTTTTTACACAAACTTTTTAAAGTGACATTACAGTGTTGTGGTGCAAATGACACTGATACAATGCGACAGCTATATTTTGTATAAAAGATAGTATTGATAATAGTCTCACAGTAATAACTATAAAATACTTAAATTTTCTCACTAGTGCTTAATTAAGATACATGAAAATTTAGCAGATAAATTATATTTTAAAATGTTTTTTTCATTGTTGAAATTTAAAACTCTGGGTGTGTGACAAGGTGAAAACAGTGATTTTGACACCTAAAAGGAGGTTGAATAAAATGAAAAATATATATTAGAAAGCTAGTAAATTTTTTAAAAGTACGTTTTATTATTAGTTTGATATATATATATATATATATATATATATATATATATATATAGAGAGAGAGAGAGAAAGAGAGAGAGAGAGAGAGAGAGAGAGAGAGAGAGAGAGAGAGAGAGAGAGAGAGAGAGAGACAGAGAGAGAGAGAGAGCATAGATGTCCTCATAAGTCATGTATTTTTATCTTAATACTGAATTTGAGTGATTTTATAAATGTCAGTCACGCCTGCCTGTCCACACCTGCATTACATCATCGGTTTTTAAAAATACACCTCCCTTGTTTTTGCCCCAGTCTTTGCCTCCTGGAAAATATGTAATCTGAGATGCTTCGAAGTGTGTTAATTGAAGTGCATCATGGTCGTGTAAAACATTACTGAATGATGGATCTATCATGTGCCTTAGGATGTTTTACAATGAGAAACTGTGGAATTTTAATGCTAAATAACTGTGAGTTTTATTTGTATTATTAAGTTTTACGTTTATTTAATATTGCTATGGGACATTTCTGTGATGTCACTCAATAATTACTGTAAACAACTGTAATGACATCACCAAACAGAAAAATTTGGCATTTATAAACACATGACACCCTCATATATATATATATATATATATATATATATATATATATATATATATATATATATATATATATATATATATATTTTTTTTTTTTTTTTTTTTTTTTTTTTTTTTTTTTTGATGACACAACTGGTGTTTTTGCTGACTCACACTAGTGACTCTACTGCTGAAACAAAAAAAAAAAAAAAACGTGTCTGCATTTTTAGAGCTTGATGACTGTTTTAACACAAGTCTAGAACTAACCAACTATCTATAAGGTGAATAATTGCAAGCTTTGATTTAAACCAAAGAAATATACAAAAGTGGCGACGCAGTGGCGCAGTGGGTAGCATGTTCGCCTCACAGCAAGAAGGTCGCTGGGTCTCTGGTTTGAGGCAGAAATATATTACATTACATAATATGTTACATAATAAACAGAAATATATTACATTGATGGCGAAGCAGTGGTGCAGTAGGTAGTGCTGTCGCCTCTTAGCTAGAAGGTCGCTGGTTCGAGCCTCGGCTCAGTTGGCGTTTCTGTGTGGAGTTTGCATGTTCTCCCTGCATTCGTGTGGGTTTTCTACGGGTGCTCCGGTTTCCCCCACAGTCCAAAGACATGTGGTACAGGTGAATTGGGTAAATTGGGCTGAATTTTCCGTAGTGTGTGTGTGTGTGTGTGTGTGTGTGTGTGTGTGTGTGGATGTTTCCCAGAGATGCGTTGCGGCTGGAAGGTCACCCGCTGCGTAAAAACTTGCTGGATAAGTTGGCGGTTCATTCCACTGTGGTGACCCCGGATTAATAAAGGGACTAAGCTGAAAGAAAATAAATGAATGAATGAAATATACAAAAATGGGTCGATGACTATGTGCTTACTGTAATGACTTTAATGAGGGGAAAGCTATAATCTCATCAAGCACTGCAAATTTATATTTGATTTAACCATGTAGCAGAAGCTTTAATCCAAATTACAAATGAGGACAAACAAAAGCAAAGGAAGTCAACAAATGCAAAATAGCAAATGTATGTTGATGCTGTGACAAGTCTCAGTTAGTCTAACTTCATCTTTCTTTCTTTCTTTCTTTCTTTCTTTCTTTCTTTCTTTCTTTCTTTCTTTCTTTCTTTCTTTCTTTCTTTCTATTTTTCTTTCTTGTTAAAGGGGTACTTTTATGCTTTTTCACTTTTTGAACTTTAGTCTGTGTGTAACGTGTATGTTTGCACAGTTACAGTTACAAGTCTTGTCCACAGGGAGATATTTGATTAAAAAATAATAATAATAATAAAATTCCAACAACTAGCTCTATGGACAGGTGAGCATGATGGAACACCAATGAGGTGGAAGAGCATGCTCGGAGCCCGGTGGCAAGTCAGTGGGCCAATCAGAAATAAAAAATAACAACTGTTCGTTTTAGTGATTGGGCTGGAGATACAGGCTGCGTTTGAAATCGCATACTTCCATACTATACAGTACGCTAAAATCAGTATGCGAGCTGAGTAGTATGTCCGAATTCAAAAAATTTGAAAATCAGTATGCGAGAAGTACCCGGATGACTTACTACTTCCGGCGAGATTCTGGAGTGCGCATCCCATGCTGTGCTATCCCATGATGCCCTGCGAGCGAATTCTTGAATGGGAGTAAAGCAACGCAACTTACGCAGGTAGTTCACGTGACCAACACAAAATGGTGGATGTAGTACGTCCAAATTCCATTCATACTTTTCACATTCATTCTCACATACTCATACTTTTCTAATGGCCAAGTAGTACATTTAAATTCAAATGCATTAGGGTGTTTCGGACGCAGCCACACTCTTCTTAAGGAGAAAAGAAGGACCAGCTGGGAGAAGGGAGAGCACAGCTCAGTTGTTGTGTGATTATTAAAAATAAATAAATTTGCTTACTTGAAGCACCAACCCTGTCTTCAGCTTCCAATAACAACAACAAACTATATTACAGTGGTGCTGAAAACCAGGAAGAAGAAGAAACATCACTGCTAGAATGTCCACTCCATCTATTGGTCCTCCAGGCGCTTTCGGTGCTCCACAGAGAGCAACATTACTTGCTGGTGGAACTGAAGAAAGATCTACAACAAAGTTTCCAAGGCCTAATGGAAGCCCAGCGGGAGGACCGCAAGCTAATCCGGAACCTGTTGGCCCAGGAGATCAGGGCCGCTCCGAAATCTGCCGCCCCCCCCTCCCATCACTTTACAGAAAATGACGTTGGAGGATGACCCAGAAGCGGCTGGTTCGAGTCATCCCACTGCTGCTTTTCCACTTTCTCACTTACACTGTAAGTAAAGCAAACAAATGATTTCATTAAATATTTAATATGAATTCTTAAAGTTATAAGACACCTCTGTTTTTTAATGTCAATTTAAACAAAAAATCTAAATGAGAGATTCATTTGCTGGTTGGGGTTGGGGGTATGCCTTATTTTTACATCCCAGTGTTGACAGGTATGCAATATGTGCAGATGTAACTTACTGCTTTGGCAAGCATTGTGGCAGTTTTTGAACACAGTCTAACTATTAGCCAGTCACAATGCACTAAGACAGGTGAGTCAGATTTCCAGTGTTTCGGATAAAGCCTGGAGGCTTCATAGTGTTGTAGGAGGCCTGTCAAAAAATTACTGAAACAGCTTGATAAATGAGTTGTGTAGCATGCTCTGATAGAATAAAGATGAAGGTGCATAAGAAGGACTGGGAGGTTCTAGCAAAGTGGTCCCCAACTTGACGATTCCTCAAAAATATATATGTTTAGCTAATAGGAGACATTGTGATGAAATGAGGTTTTGCCTGGGCAAGGATGATTTAAAGGTGATGGTACTTCATCCAGAAAAAAAAAAAAAAAAATGTACGAATTATGTAGGCAGATGTACGTATCACTGTATTTCATGTTTAAAACGAACGGGGCAGTATGACACCGTTTCATGTCACGCTTACCAGCTGACCGCATAACTCCATGTAGACTGCAGAGAAGAGTTGACCATAATGACAGGGTCGGGTCTAGCAAAGAATACCAGATAGCAGGTAAGGCAAAAACAGAAGGCAAAAAATAAAACAAACAAGTAAAGAACAGGGTGATAACATGATAAAAACTAAAAATGTAATAAAAAAAAAAAAAAAAAAGGGCTTTTTTTCTGGATTGCTTTTTAAAACTATCGATTGGGTTTGGGGAAACCCAATTGGTATCAATCAGTGGTTGTGTTTAGGGAAGGAGGAGGGTGGGGCTGTCAATCAGTCAGTCAGTCGACAATGTCCTCTGGTGGATTTACATGAGAACAGAAGGCATGAATGGCACTCGCGAGAGAAATTTGAGATCTGAAAATTGCCTCTGGTGGATTCAGGAAAACAAAACCTGCAAAAAAACATAGCTCCAGGAACATTTGGCACTCTCCAGAAATGTATATAGCGGTACATTTTCAGAATGAGCCTGAGTTGTACAATCAGCTATAGTCAGATCATCAAGCTGAAATGAGAGGTACTTTAGAGTCTAGTATCAGCATAGCAGTGATGTGAAAATCCACGTTTCTGATTGACAGATCCTAGTGATGCTAAATAGAAGGAGAACAGAAATGGTCCAAGAACTGAGCCCTGAGGCACCCCAGGAGCAAGACATTGTATAGTGTATAGCAATTGAATGCAAGTCCCTAAGATGCTGTTTGATGGTTGACACAAGAATCTGACTTAATAATAAATATACCATGATTAATAACCATGAGAGCATGGTAGTCTCTGTAGAATATCTGATTCTGAAGTCAGACTGGTCACTGCTTGTTCTGTAATACAAAATAAAAAAAAAAGAACAAAACAAGCTTGAGAAGTATGAAACTATTTATTTAAAAATGTTTCTCATTCATCTATTCATTTTCTTTTCGACTTAGTCTCTTTTTAATCTGGGGTCGCCACAGCAGAATGAACCGCCAACTTATCCAGCAAACGTTTTACGCAGCGGATGCCCTTCCGGCTGCAACCCATCACTGGGAAACAACCATACAGTCTCATTCACACACATACACTATGGACAATTTAGTTTACCAATTTTACCTACACCACATGTCTTTGGACTTGCACCCTAAGGAAGCCCACGCAAACACGAGAAGAACATGCAAACTCCACGCAAAAACGCCAAAAACCAACGCACTCAAACCAACGACCTTCTTGCTGTGAGGCGATTGTGCTACACACTGCGCTAGCCCTCTCAGCATCATCCACTTACATGATCTGTTAAAGATCCTTCTAACATGCTGGTTGGCTGGTTGCAACAAAAGAAACAGGTCTGATTATTATTAGTGCTGCTACGTAGTATTTATAGGCTATAAACATGTATGTTGCTGTTGACTGTACACACAGACAGTTTTGAGCCAGAGTAACGTCAGGTTTTTCATGTTTTTAGTCAAATCATGTGGATCCAAGTTCCAAGGTGGCTTTTGTTACATTTCTCTTTTGTTGATACAATAAATTGCAGCACAAACCGTCTTATATAACTGTGCCAAAGCTCTGTGTTATAGCCATTATGTGTTATAAATAGCCAATGAATGAAGGGATGTAACTTTCCCATTTATTACTGTCATTGTATTTAACTGACATATTCGAATTGTTTGCATATTGGTTAAAATAATTCAATCCATCAAGGTTGCGTGTGTCTTAGTCAAGCATAAAGATATGTTAATAGAAAGTATTCATGGACAAACAAGCACAAGGATATAAGGAAGGTAAAATAAATTCACAAAAGTTATTGCTCCCGGTTTAAAACTTTTACTCCAGCAGAAGTGTGTCCCTGGGGAGTGTGATTAAAAGATGCTCAGTGACGGTAAAAGGCTGAACAGTGCTACCTGTGGTGCAGAAAGTTGTTGAATCACAGCTGACCTTTTTTGCCTTGTCATTCTGTCTTTGTGTAGTGCGAGTTCAGCTCTTCCTGTTCAGTGCTGTCAAACAGCTGCCACTGCTGTGACGATGATGAACTGAAGAGTTTCCTTCTTACAACTGCTGTGCAGGAGAGTGCGGTCACGTTGTAGTCATCCTGAAAGAGGCACAAAGATTTCAATCACAATCCAACTATTGAATTGCTTTGATTTGATATGTATTTATAACAAAAGATCAATAATAATAATAATAATAATAATAATAATAATAATAATAATAATGGTAAAAATGTATACTCTGTCTGAAATTTGTATTAATCACTGATGTATTAATTACTAATTTATCAGTCTTTCTCTTAGGTTTTGTTTGTTTTGTTTTTATTTTATTATTTTTGTATTATGTATATATTATTGGTTACTTTTGTTTGCTTGTTTCTTTGCTTTTATGCATTTCTTTGAGTTTGTTTTGGCATTTTTGTTTTCTGTTTTATTTTGTTTAGTTTGGGTTTACTTTGCTTATGTTAGATTTCTTTTTTGTTTCATTTCATTTTGTTTTCTGTTTTGTTTATTATTTGCTTTTTGTTTTTATTTCAGTTTTTTTTTTTTTTTGGTTTTTTATGTGTTTTCTGTTTAATTTTGCTTATGTTTTAACTTTTTTCATATACCTTTTGCTGGATTATGCTTAATTGTGATTTATTTTGCTTTGATTTTCTGTTGTTTTGTTTTACACTGCATAACATTGATACATTTTGGGTCATGCAGGTGTACAAATATGTTCAAAAAGGTGGCAACGCCAAAGCCTCAAAAAATACCAATTTACGTGTTTCGAGTTTACGTGTTCCAATTTACACTGGCTTTTCATCAGACAGTATTCATTACAGCATGTTGCTCTTTTTGTCTACACTTCTGGATCACATGATCTCATACATTATATAAAAAAATTATACACATTTGCAAATTACACAACTTAAATATTCAAAACAACAATACAAAAACAAATCCAAAAAATACATCACAAATAAAGAAAAACATAACAAAATATAACAAAGAAATACAACAAATTATAAATGTTGCGGACCATGTCCATCTCTTTATGACCACAGTGTACCCAATGTCAAAGTGTGAATTATCTCAGACTGGTTTCTTGAACATGACAATTCATTGTACTCAAATGGCCTCCACAGTCACCAGTTCTCAATCCACTAGAGCACCTTTGGGATGTGGTGGAACGGGAGATTTGTATCATGGATGTGCAGCCGATGCATCCGCAACAACTGCGTGATGCTACCATGTCAATATGGACCAAGATCTCTGCTGAATATTTCCAGTACCTTGTTGAATCTAGTCCATTACCTTATTAAAACTGGTCCAATAAAAAAATAATAAAATATACACACACACACACACACGCACACACACACACACACACACACACACACACACACACACACACACACACATATATATATATATATATATATATATATATATATATATATATATATATATATATATATATATATATATATATATAATATATCTCCAAGCATTAACTTTGATTCTACACACAAGGATATAGTAAATCACCAGTGTTATAAAATATTTATTAAGTCTGACGCCAATGTCCTTTGTTAACATTACAGCTCAGAATTTTTTTTTAATTTTTTTTTATGTGAGCTTATTTTAGGATCATTGTTTACATGTGGAGAAGTGAGGTAGAGGTCCAGGTTGTGGATAAACTCGTTGGACAGGTAAAGATGACACTCAAAGAGGGAGGATCAGAGGGCAGTCCTTAAAAAATGTCTTAATAAGAAGTTCTAAAATAGACAGGAAGGTCTCATTATTCCTTTGGGATTGTGGAAACAGGTCCAAATCCCACCCACCCAAATCCACAGACACTTTGGATTTAAGCATAGTCCTCCTGCATCAAATGGAAGACAATGACACGGTAAGAGTTATTCTGCAGAGTAAATGCTAATATTTTTCATTAGATCTTTGTTTTATTTATTTTTAACTCATGTTGGAGAGATGTTAAGTTCTATATGGTTTATTATTAGATGTCTTCTTACAAATGACCTCGTTTAGGTCTTGCTCATGTAGTGGTAATGAGCATTTAAAGGTTACCCAAGTTGGTTTCACAACAAATTTAGGATATGCTTTTTAAAAACAATAGAAATCATATTGAAATGACGACTTCTAATATTAATTTATCTGTTGATTTAATTAAGTAAATTCAAAACACTTTTAGTTCTGTGGATTGGATTTTGGTTTTATTTTGTAACATTTATTCCAGATTTAAAATAAAATGTTTGCATTAAAAGGTGAAACATTTTCAATCCTTTATTTTCCATTTCAGACAACACAATGTTTAACTTTAAAAGGGTTTAAATAGGCAACATTTTTGTGGAAAAACCCTGATTTTCAATAATAATAATAATAAATAATAATAATAATAATTACAGTGGGTAGCACAAATGCATCAAAGCAGGTAGGTTGCTGGTTCGAGCACAGACAGGGTCAGTTGGCATTTCTGTGTGGAGTTTGCATCTTTTCCCTGTGTTAACGTGGGTTGGTGCTCAGGTTTCCCCACCTCAAGTCCAAAAACATGTGGTACAGGTGAATTGAATAAGCTAAATTGGCTGTAGTGTATGAGTGTGAATAGTGTGAAGGGATGTTTCCCAGTGATGGGTTGCAGCTGGAAGAGCATTCACTGCAGTAAACATATGCTGGATAAGTCAGCGGTTAATTCGACTGTGGCGACCCCAGATAAATAGAGGGACTAAGTCAAAAAGAAAATAAATGAATGAATAATTATAACAATAATAAAAAATAACATGTTTTATATGTGTATGTGTGTATTTATCTTTAAAATTGCTTTATAATAACATTGATTTTGATAGCATTACTACTCACTACATCAAATTAGTTAGAATGCACAAATTTACAGTACGTAAAATACATTTATTAATCTTAGTTCATGTTGATTCCAGCATATTAATACATTATTAAATGTTAATTTGTATCTTGATTGATTTTATTTGTTAATATAATAATGACATTTCCGGAGAACAACATTAAGTGCCATGAACAACAGATGGCAACAAATGTACTGTTTAATTTTAATATTAGTGGATGGATTAACTTAATGCGATGAATTGTTTATTTATTTTTTTCATTGCCACAGCTAGTCTACTTCTAATTGTTTGCATAATTACTGGTCTTGCGGTTTAAGATGGGAATGAATACAAGAGAAACAAACCAGTTTGTCAACACTGAACTGAAAGCATTCTATGCTTCAGCTTTGACATCAAACACTGAATCACAAATGGGTAAAACAAATGGGTAAAAAGTTAAAGTGTTGATCCTGACATTAGATCATACTTCTCTTCCCTACTAAGGAAAAAGAAAAACTTCAGTTAATTCTGAGAATTAATTTTAAGGGATTGTGTGTAAATTGAGGTAGTTCATAATCCTCACTCCCATTATCAAATGTCAAACAGAAACCAAACGTAATCTGAAACTTGTCCTGAGGTCAGTATTGTTTTTACCTTATTGTAAGACCATGATGTGTTCTTCTACTTCATTTTACTTGTTAAGGAGATTAAATGCGCACTCAGCAAAGCATTACAGAAACTTTACTGTACCTGAAAGACAAAAAAATTTCTCTGTACTGACATAAGTGGCATGATGACTTAGCAAAGTCTCCTCACAGCAAGAAGATTGCTGGTTCGAGTGCTGGCTGGACCAGGAGGTCTTTCTGTGTGGACTTTGCATGCTCTGTGTGTGGGTTTCCTAAACAGTCAAAAGACATGCAATAAACAGAAGGTGAAATGGATAACTAAAATTGGAGGTAACGTGTGAATGGGAGAGTGTTTCCCGGCACTGAGGGTTGTGGCAGGAAGGGTATCCACTGTGTAAAATGTGCAAAAGTAATCGTCAGTTTATTCCGCTTGGGTGAACCCTGATAAAGAAGAGAATAAGTCGAAGGAAAGTGAATGTGATGTACTGACATTTTTTAGAACCACTAAAAAAGACATCTCATACATCGCCAAAACAAGTCTAAACCTGAGCTGTCAAGGAAAATCTAATAAACACCAAACTCTAGTTCAAAAAGGTGTAAAAGTATTCCTAAATTATCAGTTTTATTGATTTTGCCACCATTTTTGCTATTTATTTTTGCATTATGGAATCTTGATCTTTCCTTCAACACCTTTAAATATCAAAGAGTTTGATGAAGTGACTTTTATTGAAAATTAATTAATTGAAGTGATATATCGTCTTGTGTTTGTTTAAATTACAGTAAGAAATCCTAGTAATAAACATTTTTACCACAATATGTGGTCTCAAACTACAAAAAAGCCAGTATAAGTCACTTTGTTACACTAAATAAATATGAAAACTGCTAATTAAGTGATATTTTTACAGTGGCATCAAATAAAGATGAATGAATGACTATACATCTGATTGGTCTATTTTTGGAATACTCTTAGAAGTCTATTAGATGTTATTGACTAACGAACCGTACAATAAAAATACGATAGAAACTGTAAAATAAATGTTTACATTTTACAGTAAACTACCGTATTCATTCATTAATAGCATTATACACCAATGTTTTGAAGTTCTACCACTGCACGTCATACCTTTGGTGCACAGACAAAAACACACTTATAAGCGAGGATTTTACTGTAGCATTTTTACATTTTTTATTTTACCATTGAGCTTATGGTCATTTTTTATCATGTGTTTAAGCACATTCGAAAACAAATTCGAAAACGCCCATTTTAAAACACTTATCTAAACGCCACCTGAATCAGTAAGCTAAACTCAATAGGAAGTGGCACTGTGGGTCATTGAGAGTGGAAGTTAAACGGTGTTGACTCATGTAACACTACATGAATACAGCTTGAATTAAAGCCAAGAATACATTCCTTGGCTCTCAAATATTGGCCGATTTTGTCGAATGAGTTTATTATTATTTGGTCAAGCAGAGCAAACAATTACACTCCTACACACGCTAGACTGAAGAGGCACATCTTCTGAAGGAGACACAGAAAGAAGCTATTGAAATGGAAATTAGGAGAGGATTACAAAAGTCAATACAACCCTGTACCATATTAGAAAGCATCTGGCTCAACTGTGTAGTTTCCAAAGGTGTACTCCAATGTAATCTAGAATTGAATAAATAATGGATGAAATAGGGCTGGATGGTTATGTTTACCTTACAGCGAGAAAGTCGCTGGTTCGAGCTTTAGCTGGGTCAGTTGATGTTTTCTGTGCAGTTTGCATGCTCTCCCAGTGTTTAAGTGGGTTTCCTCAGGGTGCTCCGGTTTTCCCTACAAGTCCAAAGACATGCAGTATAGGTGAATTAGGTAAGCTAAAAATATCTGTATTGTTTGTGTGTGAATTAGTGTTTATGAATGTTTCCCGGTGATGGGTTGAAGCTGGAAGGGCATCTGCTGCGTAAAACAAAAACTGGATAAGTTGGCGGTTCATTCCGTTGTGGCGACCCCAGATTTATAAGGGGATTACGCCGAAAAGAAAATGAATGGATAAAATAGTGAAGATGATTAGTATTGCAAACCAACCCCAGAAAGGTGATTAGGGCGACAATGCCGATCAGATACATGAATATCAATAATGAAGTGCTTTAAAAACTTAAAGCTTAAAGTTACATGAGACATCTACTGTATAAAACAAATACAAAGAAAAAATGACAGCATCATAAAAAAACATTTCATTCATACGAATCAGTGAAAATGACTAAGAAACACAAGCAGTAGTCTTGTAGCCCATGATTGTGATATTGCTGTCTAGTGCTGACACTTAGACTGAACATGTAATATGTTTTAGAAATATCAGTTTTCAAAATGGCCAAAACACATAAACAGTTTAGACATGAAACTCCAGGGGTGTCTGCCCACCTATTACAAGTGTTGGCAAAAAAAAAAAAAAAAAAAAAAAAAAAAACTGGGATTAAAACAACTGTTCAAACTATCTGTGATCAGCTGAACCTCTAGAATGGGTTTAAAAATGCAATAGCTGTTTAAAACAGTGCATATTTTTGATAAAGGAATGATTGTAAAATCATTATGTAATTTATAACTGCTGGAATCACCATTATATAAATTCTACCTGACAAAAGTCTTATCACCTATCCAGGTTTTAGGAACAACCTTAAGGCAAAGACCTCTAGATTATGCTTGTTTTACTCAAATAAAACATGACCATGTCTTGATTTTTAATTATATAATTAGGACAGTAAGGTTCTTAGACAAAAGTCACTAAACAGAAATAATGTATATTATAGAATATTAAGTCCTGGTGCAGTGAAAAAGAATTAATATTGTGTATGACTCCCATGAGCTTGGAGGACTGCATCTATACATCTCTGCAAAGACTCAAATAACAAATTATTAAAGTAATCTGGAATGGCAAAGAAAGCGTTCTTGCAGGACTCCCAGAGTTCATCAAGATTCTTTGGATTCATTTTCAATGCCTCCTTCATCTTACCCCAGACATTCTTAATAATGTTTATGTCTGATGACTAGGCTGGCCAATTCTGGAGCACCTTGACCTTCTGTGCTTTCAGGAACTTTGATGTGTAAAATGAGGAGGACTATCCTGCAGAAGAATTTGCCCTCTCCTGTGGTTTGTAATGGGCATCACAAATGTCTTGATACCTCAGGCTGTTGATGTTGCCATCCACTCTGCAGATCTCTCACACACCCCCATACTGAATGTAACCCCAAACCATGATTTTTCATTCACCAAACTTGACTAATTTATGTGAGAATCCTGGGCTCATGCAGGTTCCAATAGGTTTTCTGCAGTTTTTGTGATGATTGGGATGCAGTTCAACAGATGATTCATCGGAAAAATGCCACTTTACCCAATGATCCAGTAGAAGTCAAGTTATTATTTGTTTAACAATTAACAATTTAATGTTAACAGCATTTGCGTGTGGCTCATCTTTGCAGAAAGGCTTGAATAAACAAATACATGATCAAACAATAACAGTTGGGAATGTTCCTGGTTCAGACTTAATGTGTTTTTTGGACTCATAAACTGGATCTCTCTTTCTTCATGTTTGTCTGTCACTGAATTTGCAGTTTATCTGATATGCCACATGTCAGAACAGTGGGCAGGGAGAACCAGCTCATTTGCATTTAAAGGCACAGGCTAAAAACTTCTACAATTTGAGCATTTCATAATAAACGATCTGATGGAGTCTTTTAAAAATAGCACTTTTTGAATGCTCCGAATACTTTTTGCATTTGACTGTTTCTTTTTACACACAGTCATCAACATTTCTACTTCTGTGATATATTTCACAGAAGTCAGCCATAAGAGTGAATGATAATTCCAATACCTTACTCAACTATCCAGGTAAAATAACCACAGTTCTTCATGTAATTATATGCATCCAGAGGATTAAGAAAGACAGTTTGCTGATGGTGTTGTGCTTACAAGGATGCAATTCATTTGATCCTTGAGAACACACTGCCTGGTTACAGATTAGCATTGAGGCATCAACACTTTGTCAAAGGCAATCTGCTTGCTTTTCTTCAACACAAAGTCTTTCCCAAAAGCAAAGAAAACCCTGGTCGCATCTGTTCAGTATTATCATGGGTGGTAATGGATTGGACAGTTTGAACCGATACGATCAAAGGGGTGAAAATGAGCAAGACAGGGAAATGAAGCAAGTGCACATCATGACCCAAGCAGCATGGTTTATTACACAAGATGTTTTTGGAGAAGCATCAATCAAAGTACAGGCTGTCGATAAAGATATTATGTTGATGGAGTGAGTTTACTGCAAGCACACATCTTGACATGTTCTAACAACACCTTTTTTAACCAGATGTCATGACAATGGAGTTTTGACTGCTTATGGCAGCATTGTCTGAATGCCAAACGAACAAGATTTCCCTAAGTTTTAATGACAAATAAATGTAATGACATATTCTGTCTGATTATATACCATTGATATATTTTTTACCAGGGAAGATTAAAATGAACCCACAATTACAGTTAATGCCTACGGGAGTGCATATTTTAAAAACATATTTCTTAAGTTACATATTTTCTAAGGCACAAAATAATATTAATAACAAATTTAAACGAGATACAGTGTTTGAAAAAAAAAAAAAAAAACACTGATTAAGGAGAACACTGTTAAACTAGTTTAGAAGTTTTAAGGAAATTACTACCGGGTGTGAGATTAACCCTAATCTCAAGGCGGTTATTTTGACCGCTTTTAAATTTAGTAATTTAATAACATTGTCAAAATATTACCCACATATCTGTAATACCTATGACTTTGCCTATGTGTGTATATTATTATTTTATTAAGATGACAAAACACAAAAGAGTTCTAAGTACTTCTACTTTGAATTAACATAGGGGTCAAAACGACTGCATGCATTTCAGTATCTGCTACTTACCTTTTTAATTTTCCTTTACTGCACACATTATAATATAAATATATATATATATATATATATATATATATATATATATATATATATATATATATATATATATATATATATATACATGTGTGTGTGTGTGTGTGTGTGTGTGTGTGTGTGTGTGTGTGTGTGTGTGTGTGTGTGTGTGTGTGTGTGTGTGTGTGTGTGTGTGTGTGTTTTTCTTTTCTTAGAATGGCTTAACTTGAAGTGCTGTAAAAAAATAAATAATGACATGTTGGCAACAACGTACAACAGTGGATCTACCTAAGAATTTTCTAATATAGAAGTTTCCTTATAACGAATAATTTTGTTGTTTGTTTTGATTTAATTAGTGTTGCAGTATTATAAACTTTAACACAGAACTTACAAATGACACCTTATAAATACTTTCCAACAACTGATATTCAAACAGTTTTCATTTATTTCATTCTTTTTTTGCTGAATATTATTGATAACAATTAGAATATTGTATTATCATGTATACAACATACAGTAAACATAAATATTTCCTCCAGTAAATATTATAACAAATAAATAACAAGTCCAGATGAGAATAATAGCTACTAGCTGAGAATGTGTATATGATACTATATACTATACTACGCCTGTCTTATCTGCCTCAGAGCTAACTTACTTGAACTGTCTGCATCACTGCTCTTATCAAATGTCCAATCTGCATCATTCTCATGGTCACTAAAACCCATCTCATTTTTACTTTTATTTGCAGGAAGAGCCAGTTCTGTCCTTTTCTTCTTTCACTTACCATAGAACATGTTGTTGCTTGCTATCACACTGTTCCCTGTATTCATATTTAAGTAGTATTGCCATTAAAACTAGATTATATCCATAATGCAATTGACATTAATATACAACTAATTATATTATTATACAGCATTACATTACTAGCATTCATGTTGTTGTTGTTACAACGTAAAAGATCATTGCTGACCTTGCTAGGTAGCTATCCATTGCAATATTGCAAGTTCCACTATTACACAGTGTTGGTTTAATCATTTAATCAATTTATCAAAAACTATTTTGATAAAAAAATTGAGTTATGAACATGTCATCTTAACTTACTGGAGGTGATGTTTCAGATTTTTTGTGGATCTGACATAACTGGATAGTTTTTTTTTATTTATTTTTTATTGACTACTCACTATAAACTCCAGTCTGTCAGAAATTACGCTACAAAAAACACAGCATGTCATGTAACAAAAGCACATCATTGGCTACACCAAAGAGGTCTTCTCTTTCCAAAAAAAAAAAAAAAATCAATATAGGTCTTAAAGAAACAGTGTCAGGGAAATAAACATAAATATCATGTGGCAACACCATGCGGTAGAGGGATTTGTGTGCCTCTGTTGCCTAGTAACTTCCTGCTAAAATTAACATAATTTCTTATAGCAAAAACATAACTTTACTTTAAAAACAACATTTTTTGCAGTGAAAAAAAAAAAACTCTCTCCCACTTTTGAAATGAAAGTGAAATGGCTAAAATTAAACATTTGCAGTCTAGAAGTGCACATTTATATGCATTACCAAAAGAAAATCTATTTTTAGGGTAGTGACTCTCAATTTTCTCAAATCTCAACAGAAGCTTTGAATGTAAATATGACATGACAATATGTCTTATATGAGAACTTTCAGAATCACTACATTTTAATATATAACTCTGGTACAGTAGTTCTCCTGTTAACCCCAATTTAAAGTCCTACATTCATCAGTCAAACAGCCAAATATAACCATGCAGGATAATAAGCCTTACAATACTGCAAAAATTGGTTCCTTGAAGCTAAAAACTCTAAAATAATGAACTAGCAGGCCAGAGTCCTGATCTAAACCTGAATGAAAACCTCTCACAAAGTTATAATTTGGAAACCGACTAGCAATGTCTATGAGAGATGTTTATAAGAGACTATTGATGTCCTGTTGTCACAAATATGCTGAAGTCATTTAAGACAAAGGATTTTACACATATTTATACACAGCTGAACCTTTAGATATTTACTTGTAAACTTTCTTTGTGCTACAATAATTTCTGTTCTTTAAATTGTATCACTGTGGTCTCAAAATAGACAGATGGGTTTACTTCTTTTAACACTGTTTTACCAGCACAGTAAAGCATAAACTAAAATGTCTTAAACATTGTAAAATTTCTAAATTTTGGACAACAAAGACTGCATTATTTGAAAAAAAAACTCAAATTGTTTTCTAATGGTGATATCCACTGTATGTTAAAGTAGGCAAATAAAAGACAACCAATCACATCTTCAAATGAAGTGATTTTTAAAATATGCTGCTCAAGGTTACGGGAAGAACATTTCAGACAAGAAATACAGGCATACTGACGTACTTGTTATGGCATTTGAAAAGAATGCAGAAAACAAAGAATCTTGATGTGGAAGAATAGTTGAGACATTTTAATTGTTCTGGACTAGAAACTACTTCTACTAAAAGACCTGGCATCTGTTGTGTGATGAACTGATAAAGCTTTAATCACGATCTTGCCAAATAACAATGACCACAACAGTGCTGAGTTTGAAGATAATTATGAAAGTGTTTTCTTTCATTTTCTCTTATGCAGAAGGACCCTCCTCCCCCATACTACTCTGTGGCAATGGAACCACAGGCCCCTCCTATGACATACGAGGAGGTGATTTTTCAGGACAAATATGGTGTCACACAGAATACTGTGCCATACTACATTCCTAAAGAACCACCACAAGTACACGTAGCAGCCGTCATCGTCACACAAGGCGTTGTCAGTAAGTATTGGATCATTTAAGTCATTCTATTTGGTATTAACAATACATAACATGCAGGAGAAAAAGTCTTCTGAATAATACACTGCTGCTAATTATAACTTATACTTCACAAATAGATCTTAATTAAAACAGCAAGGGCAAATACAGCTGCAAAGTTTGCAAAACAGATGCCATCAAAACTGGAAAATAAGATTGAATGTTGGAGACATTGTACTCTGTTGCTTAAAAAGTATATATTTTGTATATGTATATATACACACAGTTGAGGTCAGAATTATTAGGCCCCCTTTGAATTCTTTTTATTTTTTAAATATTTCCTAAATTATGTTTAACAGAGCAAGGAAATTTTCACAGTAGGTCTGATAATATTTTTTTCTTCTGGAGAATTATAAGGGCAAAATTATTAGTCCATTTAAGCTATATATTTTTTTCAATATTCTACAGAACAAACCATCATTATACAATAACTTGTCGAATTACCCTAACCTGCTTAGTTAACCTAATAAACCTAATTAAGTCCTCAATGTCACTTTAAGCTGTATAGAAGTGTCTTGAAAAATATCTAGTAAAATGTAATATTCTGTTTCATACAAAAGATAAAAAAAATCAGTTATTAGAAATGAGGTACATAAACTATTATGTTTAGAAATGTGTTGAAAAAAAATCTTCTCTCTGTTAAGCAGAAATTGGGTAAAAAATTTAACGGGGGTTAATAATTCAGAAAGGCTAATATTTCTGACTTCAACTGTATATGAGCAATATCACACTTGTAGCATTGTGATATGGCTGTATATCAGCACTTATGGGAGGCGTGCATTGCCCTAGTGTCTCACCAGTGAGGATATACAGCCATGTTGCACTGCTATGAGTGTGGCATTGCATTTATACAACATTTTGACGGCATAATCATGTAATTAAAAAAGAAAATCAAACAGCCCTTTCGTATGAGGAACTACTTTCTTCTGCCATTCCTTCACATCTGCATCTCACGTCAGAACAGCAGAAACCATTGCTATTTTTACAAACTTCACTTTAGAGATAGGATTTTAATTATTCCATACTATTTGAATTATTCAATACATGCCAAACGTCAACCGTCTTTGCTCTGCTCAATTACAGGTTAATGGCCACTGATGCGCTGAATCTCTGAAATGATAAATATTTCATAAGAGCAGTATCCTTATAAATAAACTGCATTAAACTTGCAATCTAAACAATTGCTTTCTCACCTAAAAAAGCCTCAAAAGTACATTATGTTTTCCAACAGCTCCAATATTTGTCTAACTGTAGTGAGTTAGTTTAGCTTGCTGCTTGGCACTCTATGTGGGTGAAGTAATACACAAGGGCGAAGAGGCTGTAGGAGTGCTGTTATTGCAGAATATTGCATGACCATCAGCCAATCAGATTTAAGAACCAGAGTAAACTGTTGTGTAAATACATACATAAATATCTCATTTAGAATTATAATATTAAATTAATTCATAAAAACAAAAATGTTTACATTGTGACATGGTTCTTTGTGAAAATATTTCCTTTTTGTCACATGAGAATAAAATGTCTTGAAAAAGAAATAATACTCAATTAATTAAGATCAACTGATTTAATTCAACAACTTCATTTTTGGCCACATTTTATTATTTTTATTCACTCATTTAGTGGCTCCTTTGTTCTTAATCTTAATAATTTCTTTGTTATAATTTGGATTGAATTCAAAACTTCCTTTTTAGTTTGAATTATTATACAGCGACACTCTCATTATGAGTTCAAATGAACAAAAATCTGTGAATACGCAGTCTTTTAATAATGTTTTGTGGGATATACATTAATAATTCAACAGGTTTACTGACTTGTTCTTGTTTCATCAGCTCCTAGAAGGCAGCAGTCTTGTGGACGGACTGCTAAATGTTGGGGTGGATTGGTAGGTGTCCTGCTGGTGTTGGGTCTCATTGCAGTGGCCATCTGGCTTGGAGGTAAGGCACTGGAACTGTGATGATCTGCAGTGTTGGAAAAAAAATCATTAAAAACAACCATGAGTATTGAATTACTTTTAAAGTAATATTTCCCAACACTGATGACCTGTCATGACATGATATACCGGTAATGTTTGCATTGTGTCTAAACCTCTGTTTTTTTCCATTATATTTTCTAAAGTGCATTATGGATCCCAGCCTAATTCAGAACACGGCAACAATGACAACAATGACAACAATTGCATGGAAGATGATTGCAGTAGTGAAGAGAGCCACTTTGAAGGTGCACATGATGGCATAAAGGTTCCTCCCACCTACTCCAGCTCCTCCTTGCTGTGTGACGGCGTTCAACACTACCAACATGGCATCGATGAGATGGATTGTGGTAAGACAATCATTTATTCATTAATTCCCTTAGTCTCTATTTCAGAGTTTGCTACAGCAGAATGGACTATCAACTATTCCAACATATGTTTAAAGCAACGGATGTCCTTCTTGCATGTACAGTAGTATTGGTTCACTGCTTCTCAAATCTGATCTCAGTTTACTGTTCTAATAACTGAATAACTCCCGTTCACTTAAAAGATGCATTTTAAAACAACGATGCATTTGCAATCGCGATCACTAATACAGAATTAAAACCCATTATTGGGCAAAAATGTGTAAAATTAATAATTTTAAGTATCTGTATTTAATGCTTTCACTGTGCTGCTGTCATGTCCACTTGTTGTTTTTGTCACGGGAGCGAAGACTGCCAGGAGGAGAATCGGTTTGATCTGGCCAATGGCATCAAGATTTCAGATTCTGAGGTGCCGTACGGGTCAAACAACTGGCAATGTGGTTTATATATTAAATACATTAACAAAGACAAAAACGAAGAACATTTTTGCAATAATTTTAGTTAGTTTCAGATAGTTTTGTATGTACACAATAAAGTTTCAGTTAGTTCTATTTTTTTGTTACTTATTATATACATTTAAATACATATATATATATATATATATATATATATATATATATATATATATATATATATATATATATATATATATATATATATATATATATCTTTATTTGTATTTCGGTAAACGAAAATGATTAAAAATTTATTTTTTGGTTCATTTTCATTAATTATAATAACCTTGATTCCATTACAATTTATTGGTTAACCACAAAATTTCCAATATGACTATTAGATATCATTACGAACACTTTTAAACTGTGATGGTTTATATTGTTTGTGTGTTTCAGGATGGATCAGTTCAACATTTTGTTAGTTTTAGTCATGAAAAAAGTAACTAGACAACAATTTGGTTTCACAACTATGAATCTGTTTTATGGACAACAGAGAAGTGGACACAATACAAAGAGATTATTGGCTGAAGGTTTAATGATGTTTTGACTTTAATTTGAAACCACAATACTGTCATGTCTTGTTAGGAAAACATGGTTTAATGAGAAACTGTGCTGCTCAGCAATACATATTTACAGTAAACAGGCCTCTATTTATTTGATTATGAGAAATGTTCTTTAAAACTGCACTAGTTTGTGGAAACTCTGCAACGCTTACATTTAGAAATGAGGAAAGACAATAGGGATAGAAAAAGGGGGTATCCAAAGTTCTCAGATGACCACTTATTAAGTTTTAACCCTATTTAGACACATCAAAACCAGTGAATTCAGCCAAAATGCCTAGGAAAATGTGCAGGAGATGAATAAAGATAAGTAATAAATGTAATTATTAACACTAAATATATCTACACTTATACAAATACTGTATACTTTTTAAAAGGATTCTAAGTTTAAAATAACAGACTCCTTACAACTATTATGAAAGAAAATATTATATTCATGTTAGATGCAGTTTTTGTTCTCAACAGAGCTTAAATATAGACTTGAGTAACCTTACTGGCCACTTTATTAGGTACACTCATTCAAATGATTTTATATAGTTGAAGTCAGAATTGGTAGTAAGCGCAGTAGGTAGTGCTGTCGCATCACAGCAAGAAGGTCACTGGTTCAAGCCTCGGCTGAGTTGGTTGGCGTTTCTGTGTGGAGTTGGAGTGCATGTTCTTCCAGCACTTGCGTGGGTTTCCTCCGGGTGCTCCGGTTTCCCCCACAGTTCAAAGACATGTGGTACAGGTTAAATGGGTAGGCTAAATTGTCCGTGGTGCATGAGTGTGAGTGAGTGCTGGATGAGTTGGCGGTTCATTCCGCTATATATATATTTAGGGTTTTTTATTATATAAATATATCTTTATTATATATAGGACAGTGGAGTTAAGACAATAATACACAGGAAGCAGAAAAAGGGGAAGAACCAGCAAAAGACCTTGAGCCGGGAATCGAACTTGGGTCGCCATGAGCATTTCAGTGCTATATGTTACCTCTATTAACCACTAGGTTATTAACACTGACTAATTATTAAACAAATTATCTAATCAGTCAATCACATGGCAGCAGCTTAATACATGTAGATGTGGTGAAGGGGATCTACTGTAGTTCAAACCAAGCATCAGAATGGGAAAGAAATGTGATTTAAGTGACTAAACGACATAATGAGTTAAATGACATTAATGTCTTAATGATAGAAGATCTGGTCTAAATACTTCAAAAACTGATCTACTGGGATTTTAATACACAACTAAATGGGTTTTATGGAAAATATTTAGAGAAACAGAAAATATACAGCAAATGTAATAATAAGGTTTTTAGTATATAAATAAGACTGGTTGTTTTCACAAACAACAAGTTTTAATACTTTCAGTATTTCAAGTATATTGCTCTTGCCTAATTACTGTAGGTTCAAATAATTACTGTAAAATGACACAAATGCGACCCTGGACTCTAAAACACACGACCCACTTTAAATGTTTTCACACGATTGAGAGGGTGTTAACAGTGGTTATCAGCTGATATGGGCCTTTTTTATGGGCTGTTATCATCCATACACATGGTTAATCAGCTACACTAATAAAGAAGACACCAGATCCAAGTTTATTTTTTTACATTACTGTGACAGTTGTGGGTTGGTGTAGAGGTAGAAGTTAATGAAATACAATTATTGGGAAATTTAATAAGTAATATAAATAATTCTCATTAACTTCCGGCCACAGGCGTATGGGTTTTAGCTGATTAACCATGCGTATGGATTATAACAGTCTAGCCTACCAGTAAGCGCAAAAGGCCTTTACTGGCCCATATCTATTAGCTGATAACATTCAAATCGGCTGTCACAAGTTTTTTGTTTTTTTATATATATTAAGATTAACACATATACTAATATGTATATAAGACTTCCATTGATGTAGGGTTTGTTAGTACAGGACAATATTCAGCTTAGATGCAACAACATTTGAACATCTAGAATCTAAAAAAAAATTAAATACTAAGAAAATTTCCTTTAAAGTTGTCCAGATTAATTACAAATCAGAAACAGACTTTTGATTTATTTACAAATGATATATTTTTATAATATTGGTATGTTTATGATCATAGAACATAATTTTTAATATTTTAACGTTTGTTTGCTTTGGGTATAAATCTATCATTTTGATCTATATGCATTTTTGTCTATTTCTAAATGGTTTTGTCTTTCAAGGTCACAAATACTTATTATGGATGGACATGCAATTTTAACATTTCCTTCTGTTGTTTTCAGTGAGATTCGGTGCAGGAGGAGAGTTGCAGCTCAAAACTGCTCATAATGGTCAGTTCCTTCCGGTGTGTTATGAGGGATGGAATATCAGTTACGCTGACCAGATCTGTGAACAGCTAGGCTTTAGACGGTAAACATATTTACCCAACACACTAACAAAAATTATTCCTAGAAGTCAATTACCCGCTCTTCTACCATTATTTACTTGCCCTTATGTAATCTCAAACCCATATGACATTCATTAGAACACAAAATAAAGGGCTTTGAAGAACATTCACACAGGCCTTGATTAGCATTGACATGGGGAGCAAAACTTCCATAAAGCAACATATCATTCTAGATTACTTGTATATCTGTTATTATGATTTATTCAGAATGTGACATGTTTTATTAATGTTATGAAATTACAAAAGTGTGCATTTGTGGGTGAAATGTCCACTGTTCTGCACTCAAATACTGACTTTTGTCACTTGTTAAAACTAATTATTTGAAAATGAGTTGAATCAACACAATTCTTAAGTTGTTTGGGAACAATTTAATTATTTTATCCTTAATTCAAAAGGCTAGATGAATAGCCAGTGTGGGTGTAGATGTGGATAATTTTCGTTAAAACTAAAACGTATAAGTGTAAATGGGGCATAAGATATGCCAATGCTTGAGCCTATAAGTGGACAAAGCATGAACTGTTTACGGTATAATTACGGTTACCTGTACTATGGTAATTAACCTAATTAAGCCTTAAAAATAGACTTTAAGCTAAATACTGGTGTCTTAAAAAAAGCAAATAGTAAAATATTATTTACTGCCATCATTCAAATTAAAAATTAATCAGTAATTAGAAATTATTAAAAATAAAAAATATGTTTTGAAATGAGTTGAAAAAAATATATTTCCATTACACAGGAATAGGGGGAAAAATAAACAGGGGGCTAGTAATTCAAGTGGGCTAATAATTCTGACTTCAACTGTAACTTAAGTTGATTTTTTTCCACAGGTCTTATGAATCAAGTGCACTGAATAGCAAGAGCTCCGAAGCCCTTATTTTAGAACCAACATCAGGCTTACTTATACAGGGACTGGCCAATGTCAGGTAAGAGAAGATTGTAGAAAGAGTGTTAAATATTTTGCTTTGTCTGTGGCTTCATCAACCGTACATAATATCTTTCATTTGTTCAGCTCGGGTTGTTTGGACGACAAATCGGTCTCACTTCAGTGCTCCGGTAAGAATTAAACTTCACTCACTAATTACTGTGATGCATTGTTGAATGAGGCATCACAGTAAACATGCCATTCTTATTTCCTCCATTTGTAAGTTAGTGAGGGACATATTGTGTGGATAAGTGAAATAATGACCTGTTTTTTTTTTTTTTCTTTGTTTACTCTTCCAGCTTTATTTAGTGCATAACGTAGTTATTGTTAGAATATATGGTTCAAATACTGTAACTGTAGTCTTGAGTTTTCTCCCAGGAATGTGCACATCAAATATATTTCATTCAAAAAATTACTTCTTTGTTTTGTCATAGTTTCACGTCCCACTTTATATAGTTACCTCAATTACATTGTACTTACATTTAAGTTAATCATTTGGTACAAGGCACTTATTATGTATATGCATCCCAGCAAACATTTATGTGTTTAATAGACATCTAATAGACATCAAACATAGACAGCTCGGGTAAAACAAAGCTAAACTTGGGCTGGTAATGAAAATTTAAAAGATGTCTAATAGCCCAAAACTAAACCAGCTGTCAAATAGTCATTCTTTTCTGTTTATTTGACGACTAGTATAGTTTTGGCCTATTATTAGATGTCTTTTAGATTTTCATTGACAGCGCAAGTTTAGCTTTGTTTTAGCCGAGACAACTATGTTTAGACATCTATTAGACATCTGTTAGATTTTAAAAATAAAATGCTTGCTGGCATGTTACCTATATTTAAAAATTATCTGCATGTAATTTCATCTTTAATTACATTGACCCATCCTTTACACCATAACTCCCTCTTAAACCTAGCACTAAAAGCTTACATCCCTCTCTGCAAATCACCCTCCAAAGGTGACATGCTTCCTGATTGCATAAACACACACTAGAAAACATTATACATAACATTCATCAGGCTTTATAGTAGAGTTGCTAATTACAATAAAGAACTTAAAAATAGTCCTTGACATTTGCCTGTCATTGTCTGTCTGAACCACATCTTTGAATATACAGATGACATCATCCTTTGTACATGAACAGGGTGAGTAGAGGTATGCAATTACGTATTTTGACTGGAAGGTAGGACATGTTCATAATATGACTGAATATTTTGATTAGACAAACTTTTCTTGGCCCTACACTTTCCACAAAATATACACATCAAATATATTTTGACCTTTTTAATTTTATTTTGAGAATAAATAATTTAACATTCAGAATGTAAAGAGATTTTCGACCAGCACAAAAAAAAAACAAACAAAAAAAAAGGTTTCTGAAGATAATCTGATTTAGTATAGTTAAGTGGGACCCATTATTTTTTCATCTTAACACCACAATAAAACCAATTCATTTTAAAAATTTTCTTTCAGATTGTGGCAAACAGCAAAGTTCCTCCAGGATCATAGGGGGCACTACTTCTGAACTTGGCCAGTACCCTTGGCAGGTCAGCCTGCATTACAACAAAGCCCATGTTTGTGGTGGAACACTCATCTCTCCAGACTTCATCGTGTCAGCTGCCCATTGCTTCCAAGGGTTGGTTCACACTTTATTTTAATCTAGACATTGAGGGAACATAGCTTGAATACGCTGAAACAGTTTCTAACCTGCTCAGAACAGACAACTTCTGTTTAAAATGGTGAAAATACCATAGCTAGGGCAAATACCATTGCATTTTATAGTTTATATATACCCACACAGGCTCATTCTGAAAATGCAGCTCTATATACATTTCTGGAGATTGCAAATTATGTAGCCAGAAGTATGTATGACTGCATTTTGTCTTTAAGCAATACAGGGTGGTATGACGATATGACCAGGGATGGATGCAAGACAATTGGTGCTTTGGAAACAATTGGTGCTTTGTCTGTTGGTAGGGTTTTTTAAAAAGGAGTTGGGTGGAGTTGATCGGTCAGTCAGTCAGTAAGTCATTCAGTCAGCAGCAGCCTCTGGTGGATTTACGTGAGAACAGGAGGCACGAACGGCACTCGCAAGAGAAATTTAAGATATCAAAAAGCATACAGAGTGGCCTCTCGTGGATTTGTGAAAACAAAAACTGCAAAAAAAATTAATTAATTTAAATTAAAAAAACGTACCTCCTGGGATGTATTTGGTTCTTTTAAGGAATGTATATAGGAGTATGTATTCAGAATGAGCCTGAGATGATATATACTGTTAAGACAAACAAACAAACAATGAGTCAAAGTGTAAGGCAACTTGCTGCATAGCTTTTTTTTTTTTTTTTTTTTTAAATCTAATCAGCTATGAAGACACGGTCAAGATAATCTTCTACAGTTCAAACTGAACATCAGAATGGGGAAGAAAGATAATAGAAATGACTTTGAATGTCGCATAGTTGTTGGTGCCAAATGAGCTGGTCTGAGTATTTCAGAAACTGCTGATCTACTGGGGTTTTCACGCACAACCATCTCTAGGGTTTGCAAAAAATGGTCTGAAAGGGGGGGAAAATCCAGTGAGTGGGAGTTCTGTGGGCGCAAATGCCTTGTTGATGCCAGAGATCAGAAGAGAATGGCCTGACTGGTTCGAGCTGAAAAAAAGGCAGTAATTCAAAAATTACACCCGAGGTATGCATAAGAGCATCTTTGAACTCACATGTCAAACCTAGAAACAGATGGGATACAGCAACAAAAGATCACACCGGGTGCCCCTGTCAGCTAAGAACAGGAAACTTTTATTAAAAAAAAACGTTGCCTAGCCTCGATTTCTGCTACAACATTCGGATAAACATCATGAAAGTATGGATCCATCCTGCCTTGTATCAACGGTTCAGGTTGGTGGTGGTGTAATGGTGTAGGGGATATTTTCTTGGCACACTTTGGGCCCATTAGTACCAATTGAGCATTGTTTCAACGCAACAGCCTACATGAGTATTGTGGCTGACCATGTTCATCCCTTTATGACCACAGTGTTCACATCTTCTGATGACTACTTTCAGCAGCATAACGCATCATGTCATAAAGTGCAAATAATCCCAGACTTGTTTCTTGATCATGCCAATGAGTTCACTGTACTCAAATGGCCTCCACAGTCACCAGAACTCAATCCAATAGAGCACAGCATCATGTCGATATGGACCAAAATCTCTGAGGAATAATTCCAGTTGTTAAATCTATGCCATCAAGGATTAAGGCAGTTCTGAAGAAAAAATGGGGGTCAAACCCTGTACTGGTAAGGCCACCATATTTATAAACACATTGGACACTTTATTACATTTAATACTGTGCATCTTGCGATAATGGAGTTGGACCCAGTTTTGCCTTCAGTACATATTTGTGCTGTAAAAAATGCTGGATTCCACTCAATCAATTTGTGTTGAGACAACAAGAAGGAAATAACTTATTGTTTTTTTTTTTTAAATAAATTTAAGGTAATTGAACATAAAACATTTTAGTTGTCCCCGCAGCACATTTAAGCTCATTTTAAATTAGTTTAAACAAACAGCAAACACCATTTTTTATTTTTTGTCTAATCATTTGTACCACTCATTTAACAAGATAACTCACAGCCAAATATCATAGATTTTGTTCCACATTGACATGATAGCATTATGCAGCGGTTGCAGATTTGTCTGCTGCGCATTCATGATCCCAATCTAATGTTTCAGGACATCCCAAAAAGTGCTTTTTAAGAGTCAGATTTGAGGCCATTGGGTTTATTGAACTCATTGTCATTCAAGAAACCAGTTTGACATGATCTGAGCTTCGTCATGTAGCATGGCATAACGTAGGAAGTAGCCATGACAACAGTAGTTCACCGTGGCCATGAAGGGTTGGACATGGTCAGAAACAATACACAGGAAGGTTGCTGTGTGTATACTGTGCTCAGTTGATACTAAAGTTCCCAAATAGTGCCATGAAATTCTCCACCACATCATTACAGCACTAACAGCCTTAACTATTGATGACAGACACAATAGATCATTGCTTTATGTTGTTTATTTCTAATTTACTACTATCAAAATATTGAAGGAGAAAATCAGTTCAGGCAGTTCTTCGTAGATGTTAAAACCAAAAATAAATAAATAAATAATAATCTGCCAATCGGCTAAGCAAAATAATTTTGCTTTCAGTTTGAAAAAAAATATTTAATTTTACCCCAATGGCGAATAATGTTGCTTATTTTAGGGGAAAAAATAAAAAACATTTAACAGTGACCTATCATTTCTGAAAACAAAACAATATCTAATAAAAACATCTGTCAGTTTAATAAATGTAATAGTACATTTGTACAGAAAGTAGGGAAAAGCGATTTTGAAACATTTGCAAATCTTTTCAGATTTGTAGGAGTGGTTGGGAGCTGGTATTAAACTGACGATTTCAGCTGCTGAGCTTGTTTTCATCTTATAGTATTCCTAACCTCAAAATTTGCATGATTTGTAGCTGAATGCCGTTGATCTGTTGAACCGTGAATGAATCCCTAATGGTTTTAGCTGATCACAGATAAGTCTTTTGTTGCACTGTAGGCTCATGACTAATTAAATTAAAGTTCAATTGACCTTTAACAAAGCCACGCCCAAAAACCGCCACTCACGAATCGTGGTTTAGCAACTGTAGCTACGCGCAGGGGTTATATCAAGCTTTCGAGCAAGTGCATATGTATTGTGCAAATCTGATACCCGGTATCCTTAAAGTTTGGACGGGATGGTGGAATTGTTTGACTTTTCAAAACCTAAAACCCAAGAGGAGAAATGCCAGCGTGAATCAAGCTGTGTGAGGGGTGCTAAAGGTGCTGAGTTTTGACACATGTCACATTGCACATTTTGACACTGAATTCCTGACACATTCAGTGATAGACAGACGGCAATAACTCACACACCTCTTACCCTAAACAGATCTGAACTGTGTTTCCTACAAAAAACACAAAGCTGGTTATGTTTCACAGCTGTCTTATTCTTTTTTTTTTTTTTTTGCTTGATATTGTGAGTAATGCTCCATTTAAGCCTTCGCCATAACGTTAGTAACTTAGTCATACTAATAGCGAATAGGTGATAATGACATGAGTTATTGATCCTGAACAGCGAATCTGTTGCTAACTTTACTGAACGTCATATTTCCATCTATTTCAAGTTACGAATATTTGAAATTACAAATCAACAGAGCAAAACCGAGATGTGTTCACAAACTGAGCAGCTGCGATCAATATACAGTACTTTACCCCAGCTGTTTTTCAGTAATTTATAAAAAGCACACAAACATACTGACAGTAATAGGTAACTTACTGTACATTTTGGGTCGATGCTAATATTCGGCACAAATCCATCAGTTTCCTTTTCTGGCTGTTCTTTCTATGAATGAACTCTGTCATGCGTGTTTCCTTGTCTGTTAGTAATGCTATATTTCATTGCACAACAATTAATCTATCAGTTTTTTTGCCTAAAAATAGAGAAATCACAGTTTAATTTGTTATTATTAAATTATTTTAAAATTTCACCCTCCTGCTAAGCAAAAGCTAAGCTGTTGAATGGTTAGCGTATGATGTGGCTAGGCTAAGCTAGCTTCAATTTTGATTGATTTATTCTCTAATCTGTTGCCTATTATGCAGGGAATATACCCCTGTATTGCTTACTGCATTCCTTTTTTGTCTGGCTTTCTCGGATATCTCACCTGTTCACCAAAAATGACATTATATCCCTGGCAATGTCTGACACCTGCGCACACACATTGAAAAAGCCGTGCCAGGCATAAAAGCTTGACAGGCATAGCAACAGTTACTAAGGAGGGTGGGGCTTAGCAAAGGGTCCATTGAATTACAATCAGTAAAATAAATTAATTAATAAATACGACAGAGAGAAAACGATACATGATTACTTAAATTCAGTCTCCCAAGAACTCTCCTTTACTTAAAGAGAACACTCCATAGCTACTTCATTGTGTACATGTTTTCAACTGCTCATCACCGTAAATATCTAATTAACCAATTATATGGACATTGGCTTTTTCCCAATGCCTAGGCATCTGACTTGTTCCCTCAATGAGCTATGACTCTGTTTGTGCATGAAGACACCTTCTAAAACAGATTTCAGACATACTTCTTAACAGTTCAAGCATGTACAACAAAATGAAGTAGGTTTTGGGGATAATTAAGAGAATATTTGCTTGGAAAACATTTGGCAAAAGGATACATACATACATTATGAACCCTAAGTTGAGCTTCCAGAAGCCTATCTTTATATTTTAGCTCAACTACCATGAATGAAATGCACAGGATTGTGCAATATCAAAGGCAGGGAAAGAGACATCAATGTGTTGATGTACTTCCAACTGAAACCGAATAGAGTTGAAGGCAGGCTTACTCCTTGTGGACCATTCTCTCTTAGCAAACTAATGGTAAGAGGCACCTGGTTAAAAATATTGTGGCTGAAGCTGTAAACAGAGTAAGACCGCATTTACTTATGTAGAAGCAAATGATCAGACTTTGATTGATGATTACCAAATGTTTTTTGTTTGTTTGTTTGTTTGTTTGTTTGTTTTAGAGTAGATTAACCTGCACAGATTAGTTGTCCACCTAAAGAAAAACAATGTGCCCTATCATACAACCGGGCAATCAGGCACAAGACGTGTATGGTGTGATTTGTTGCTATTTTCAGACCAGCGCAACTCGAATTTTCATTACATTTCATGTTTTGTGCCACGTTGTTTAAATAGTAAATCCTTTTGTGCCACTTTGGACTTAGGGGTGTGCTGGTCTATAAAGGAGGTGTTTTAAGGTGCATTGTTGGCATATTGCTATTTTGAGGAACTGAAATAGACCGCACCATTGACTAACTGAAAGCTGGTCTAAAGTCCACACAGAGTGTGTTAGTTAAAATAAATTGCAGCGCAGAATCGTTTTGAACCCAATGGCCTTGCTAATCTTTTGTACCATTTAAGTTACAAGCACGATCATTGGCAGCTTTTGCTATTATTTATACTGTAACTGCTTTGAGTATTAGTGAGTGTTCAGGAATTGTAACCATTTTTGTCATATTTGCTTTGTCTTGATCGCAGCAAAATGGCAAATTCAGCATACTGGCTAGTTTATGTTGGGACTGTTTCCCAGCAATCCCTGGGGATGCCCTATCTAGTGAAGAAGATTATAGTCAGTGAGAACTACAACAGCGACACCAATGATAATGATGTGGCCTTACTGATACTCAGCAGACCTGTGGCATTCTCTTGTAAGTTCAGTTCACTTTCTCTAACACTTCATCAAAACACTAAAATATCTGAACTGGGCGGTATGACTAAAATCTTATTTCATGATATGAGAAAGTTTATTTCACGTGAACAATATCTTTCACAATATTATTATTATTTTATTATTATTTTTTTATATAAAGGTAGGTATTTTAGAAAATGTACAAAAGGGCTTTATATAATAAGCAGTGGTGGAAAGAGTACTGAAAAAGCATACTTAAATAAAAGTACCATTACTTGCCTAAAAATGTAGTGTGAGTAGAGTAAAAGTACCTGTTGTAAATATTACTCAAAGTATGAGTAAAAAGTAGCCCTTTTAAAAGTACTCATGAGTAATGAGTATTATGCTGTTAAAAGTTGATGCATTTACATGTAATTTGTGGATGTGTGTAAGCCTAACATTCTGTAGTGCATTTAGTTATTGCCCAGCAGGCACACAATGTCATAATCATGTAATATTAGGTTAGATTTAGGTTGTGATGTCAGGTGACCAAAATTCAATGTCTAGCCAGCATCTAAGGACAACACTATTTTGATGTCCAATAATGACGTCAAATGACATTGATATTTGGTTGATTTTTGGTTGTTAGAACGTGACCAAAATCCAATGTCGAGCCAAAATCTTAAACCAACATCCTATTACTGACATTTATTCATCAGTTATGGCAACCAAAATGCAACGTCTGATAGATGTCACGGTGGTAACGTCGACACAGCTAAAATCTGCAGGACACCGGCCCTCCAGGACTGTGGCTGTTTCTTAATATGCGTTCTTCAGGTGTCTTGCATCCTCGTGTTCTTGTGTAACATCATCATCAGCTGCCAATGTTCAGTTCCAATACTCAATACCGCAACTACGTCCACTGTATTGGAATTGAGAAACAGCCTGTGTTTGGGCATCCCTGATCTAAGCAGTCTCTGGGTCAATACGTGTAAAGATTTTGAACATCTTCTTGGACACTTAATGCTTCCAAACAGTTTGCTGCAATGTAAAGAGCAACTGTCTTGAAGTAGTTTATTATGATGCAATTTACTTTCTATGTGTGATTTGATCGGACAGAAATTACAGGACTGATCAGTCAGTGTCAGTGGGGGGCAAAAGAGTCAGTGTGGGGCAGAGTTCAGGAGGGAGACAGCTCTGGGGAAAAAGCTGTTCCTCAGTCTGCTGGTTTTTGTCCGGGGGAGCCTGAAGCGCCTGCCGGAGGGCAGGAGAGTAAACTGTATGTGAGCGGGGTGAAAGGTGTCCTTCAGAATACTGCGTGCTCGGCGCAAACAGTGTTTCTTCTGGATGTCCTCTATGGCTGGCAGTGTGGTCCCTGTGATGCGTTGGGCAGTTTTCACCACCCGTTGCAGTGCCTTACGCTCAGCAACAGAGCAGCTTCCATACCAGACTGTGACACAGTTTGTCAGGATGCTCTCTATTGTGCAGCGGTAGAAGTTCACCAAGACGGCTGATAAAAAAGCTGGTTCTTCTTCAGTTGCCTTAAGAAGAATAGGCGCTGGTGAGCCTTCTTGATCAGGCTGGAGGTGTTGGTGGTCCAGGAAAGGTCCTTTGAGTTGTGGGTCCCCAGGAACTTAAAGGATGAGACAGGCTCAACGGCCATCCCATTGATGTGGATGGGATCATGTGAGCCTGTTCGTCCCTTTCTGAAGTCCACAATGAGCTCCTTGGTCTTTTTGGTGTTAAGGAGCAGATTATTGTCGGTGTACCAAGTGGCCAGATGCTGTATCTCCTCCCTGTAGGCCGTCTCATCATTGTTGCTGATTAGACCAATCACTGTGGTGTCATCTGCAAATTTGATGATGGTGTTGGAACTATTAACAGCCCTACAGTCAACGGTAAAAAGGGAGTAGAGGAAGGGGCTCAGCACACAGCCCTGTGGTACACCAGTGTTGAGTGTGACGGTGGTGGAGCAGATGTGACCTGATCTAACATTCTGAGGTCTGTTAGTCAGAAAGTCCATAATCCAGTTGCAGAGTGATGTGTCGATATCCAGGTTCCTTAGTTTGATCAGTAACTTGGAGGGTATGACAGTGTTGAATGCTGAGCTGAAGATCACAAACAGCATTCGTGCATAAGTGTTTTTATTGTCCAGGTGTGTGAGTACAGAGTGCAGTGCTATAGAGACTGCATCATCTGTGCTCCTGTTGCTACGGTAGGCAAACTGATGTGGGTCCAGTGTGGGTGGCAGAGAGTCTTTTAGATGTGCCAGTACCAACCGCTCGAAGCACTTCATGATGATGGGTGTGAGTTCTACAGGGCGGTAGTCATTCAGGCATGTTGGGCTGGAGTGTTTGGGCACTGGCACAATAGAGGTGGTTTTAAAGCATGTTGGCACAGCTGCTAGGTTGAGCGACAGGTTGAAAATGTCTGTGAATACCCCAGCGAGCTGTTCTGCACATACTTTGAGGACACGCCCAGGAATACCGTCTGGTCCAGCAGCCTTACGCCCATTGATACGACTCAGTGCCGTGTGTACTTCTGAGGAGGTGAGTGTGATAGGTGAGTGGTCGGTGGAGGAAGTGATCCTGGTGTAGGGTTCTTTATTGTCTCTATCAAAGCGGGCATAAAAGTCATTTAGCTCGTTCAGGAAGGAGACGTCTGTGGCTGTGGGTGTGGACTGGCTGGGTTTGTAGTTGGTAGGTAATATAGGCAGTATAGGCAATTATAGGCAGGTAATAAGTCAATAGTTAGTAACATGAATTGTGACCTAAACTAAAGTGTTACCAATATAGCCTTTCCACTGTATGAGACATGTTTTATGTGGACAGGCCTTAATATTATAAAGATTTCTCAAGTAACGTCTTCTAAAATATAGAAAATATATCCCAAGTAAGTAACAGGAAATTTAAACTTAAATATGAAAGTTAAAAATTGTAAGGAACACTTTAAGCAATATCAAACATCCAAGTAAATTGTTGGACTTTGATTAAAGATTAGCATTTTTTTTTATTAACTTGCACATAGTTTAACAGATATAAAATATATCCCAAGCAAGTAAAAGGAAATATTATATTTTTCCCTTAAAAAATACAAAATTTATAAAATTTTTGTATAAATATTGAAACTGACCATTTATTGTTGAAAATATAAAGCAAATGGCAACTCTGCCAGTCACCCGAGTATTTCCACGCCCACTTATTTACATTTTGCAGTTTACACAGAATAAATAAAATATTTGAAGGTACACGTTTCGTTCTGTGGTAACAATATATAATGTCATAACTCCCAGCCCTAGTCAGAACTGCATGTTTACACCATGTAATTTTGTTGGGTACCTAAATCAATCAAAAAATCAATAAAATATAGTCCACATTACTTTGTGTTCTAAATATTCTACAACAGCTGACCATTTTCCTTCTCTGTCCAGATACTACACAGCCAGTTTGCCTTCCTACATTTAACCAGACCTTTTCTGGTGGAGCGCAGTGCTGGACATCAGGCTTTGGGACAACAAAACAAGGAGCTGGTATAAAGAGATAAATCTTCATCTTGTAATTTTAAGGTTTTCTCTGCGTTCTGAATGATTTTGTGAAAACGAGCTTTAAAGTTTTTGCATTCCATACATAAAACAGTATGTAACATTTCATTTTAAATAAAAACTCTTACAATGTAAACAACTTATAAAAAAACCCATAATGTAAATAAGTTGTCATTTAATAAAAATATGTGAAGATAGAACCTTATAATTCTAAGTTAATTCTAAGCTAAGACAAAATGACAATAAATGAAAATGATGATGAAAAAAAACGGCAAAGAATGGTGATATGCCTATATAATAATTGACCAAAACAGAATCAATCAATCAATCAATCAATCAATCAATCAATCAATCAATCAATCAATCAATCAATCAATCAATCAATCAATCAATCAAATCTATCTCTTCATATTTATAACCTAAACTCAAATATTAATTTGATATGTAGCTGTGTGTGATCATTTTAAATGTTTTGAATATTACCATGTTTTTTAAATTTATTTATTTTTATTTATATCTTGATTTCAGTTGAAATTTACTTGTATTGCGTACAAAAATATGATTCCAAAGTATGTTTATAAATGGTGCACATGGCAGAAACAACACAATATAATATCATATAAAAACAAATGTTCGTATATTGTGTTTACACTACAGCTATCAAGCATACACATCTGCACAGTTCCACGATAAAGTGTACCTTTTAAAGAAATGATATATACATTTATGCAATATATTGTTAAGTATTACTTAAAGGAAACCTATTATGTCCCTTACTTTTTATACCCCTATTATGCACCTTAAACAATGTAAAATAAGTCTCTGATGTCCCTAAAGTAAGTTTCAGATCAAACTACCACATAGATATTTTTTTATAACTGAAACTACCCATTATAGGCTTTAATCCAAATTGTGCCGATTTGGTGACTCTCGCTTTAAATTCAAATGAGATTGTGCTCCGAGCCAGAGGGCAGAGCTATAAATGCCTAAGCCTCGGTGAGTTGGGGCTTCCCTCTCTTATGACATGTACAAAAGGAGAAAGTCAATCAAAGTGTTTCTGTAGATTGTTTTTTATCAAGTGTATTTATAAAAAAAAGAAAGAAATAATTGTTTTTTTTTACCATTAGAAGTTGGTTATATTCACCTGTATTTGTCACACAACTGTGTTTAACCCCACTATAAAAGTGATTTTTCATAAAAGGTCCCCTTTAAATTACACACAAACCACACCAAACAACTATGATGTTAGTATAATAATGTGTTTTCTTATGAATTAGATATAATACCATATAATCGGGCAATTGCTAAATCCATCTAAATGAATTAACGTCATTTGACTTTTAACTATATAATTGCTCCAAAATTTATGAAGCCTGAATTTATTATAACAAACCATTGTTATAAAATGATTTACCTAATTTAACTAACTTGCCTAAATAACCTAGTAAAGCCTTTAAATTGCACTTTAAGATGAATACTAGTATTTTGTAAAATATGTAGTAAAATATTATGTACAGTCATCATGGCAAAGATAAAAAAATCAGTCATTACAAATTAAAACTGTTATATTTCGAAATGTGTTGAAAAAAAATCTTTCAATTAAACACAAATTGGAGAAAGAAATATATGGGTGGGTGGGGGCATAATTCTGGCTTCAACTATACATTTAATTTTATTTATTTATTTATTTATATATATATATATATATATATATATATATATATATATATATATATATATATATATATATATATATATATATATATATATATATATATATATATATTAGCTGTCTATATTCGGGACAAAAATCATTCTAGACCAGGGGTGCTCAATCCTGTTCCTGGAGATCTACCTTCCTGCAGATTTCAGTTGCTACCCATTTCAAACACACCTGAACTAATTAATTAGGACCTGAACACCACTTCATAATTACAGGCAGGTGTGTTTGATATGGGTAGCAACTGAAATCTGCAGGAAGGTAGATCTCCAGGAACAGGATTGAGCACCCCTGGTCTAGACACAATGAAATCTAATGATTTGAGCTCAAAAGTCTGTCCAAATCACCATATTCAATTAATATAATATTGTTCTAAATCCTGTTTTCTTCCTTGTCTGGTAGATCGTGCCTCGAGCAGCCTCATGAGTGTGAGTGTGAACATCATAGACTCCAGTGTGTGCAACAGCTGTCAGATTTATTGTGGCCTCATCACCAATAATATGATCTGTGCTGGAGATCTGAAGGGAGGACGAGACTCCTGTCAGGTGGGTTTATTCAGCCAGACACTGTCTCAATAATACTAGACCTAATGTAAATACATTATTCACTGGCTAAAACTGGTTCAGTGTATCTCTGTATCATGTCACTGATTTATTCGGGTGTTTGTTTTGTTCAACCAAGTATCTACATACATTATAACCTTTGCATTAAGAAGAACTTTTGAAAGTATGGGTAAATCAGAATTTTTTAACATGTTCCAATTTAGTGACCACACCCTGTGAAACTGGTGTAAAAAATACTAAATAAATAATTGAAATTAAAAAATTATGTCTCAAAACAGTATTAATTAAACAGCATTAATCTTCCTAGAAACTTTATTTTATTAGTACAATTATACAATGTTATCATAAAAAGTCATTATTGTTCTAGTAAAAAAAAGATGATTGGCATGATAATTTACTACTTTTCATTGTATTTATTAATAAATTGTTATTTAGAATTTTTGTAAAATTTTTATACAAACAATATATTAATATTTTTATCAAAATATGTTTATATTACTTTTAACGGCGAAGCAGTGGCGCAGTAGGTAGTGCTGTTGCCTCACAGAAAGAAGGTCGCTGGGTCGTTGGTTCGAGCCTCGGCTCAGTTGGCGTTTCTGTGTGGAGTTTGCATGTTCTACCCGCGTTCGCGTGGGTTTCCTCCGGGTGCTCCGGTTTCCCCCACAGTCCAAAGACATGCGGTAGGCTAAACTGTCCGTAGTGTATGAGTGTGTGTGTGAATGTGTGTGTAGATGTTTCCCAGAGATGGGTTGTGGCTGGAAGAGCATGCGCTGCGTAAAAACTTGCTGGATAAATTGGCAGGTCTTTCCGCTGTGGCAACCCCGGATTAATAAAGGGACTAAGCCGACAAGAAAATGAATGAATGAATTAATTAATTACTTTTAACTTTAATATTAATTTCAGAAATAACCATTACTTTCTCGGCATTAATAAACCATTAGGGGCCCTATCATACACCCGGCGCAATAAAGCTCAAGTTATGTAGGGTGCGATTTGTTGCTATTTTTGTGCCAGGCTGTTTAAATAGGAAATTCATTTGCACCACTTTGTCATGGTGTGCTGGTCTATAAAAGAGATGTGTTAGGCGTATTGTTGGCATGTTATTGGGCCTGTTTCAGTAAGGAGGTTCAAACAACTAGGAGTTTAAACTTGAACTCTGAGTTGATTTGCCGAAAGATTAAAAACTCAGCGTTTTCGGTTTCAGAATAACTGATCTGAGTTAGGTCAATCAACTTTAAGTAGACCAACTCAGAGTTAAGCACGCAAAAAAAATTTACACACGTTCCCACTTTTACACTCGTTGATCAGTTTTAATAGATTTAACAGGGCAATTATGTGTCAGCCTCTATATTGATCAAATGGTAGAGGTTGATATGACCTTTTGAATGTAAGCAGAACTAAACAATAGTTTTTAGAAATAGTAATAATACCAATAATCTTGTAACAGTACATGTCTAAGGTCAGTGAATTGAAGCTAATTATTTAAAAAGGACAAGCCATTCTCATACATGATTTTGTTCTGTGTGTGACTAAGCAATAGCTGTGTTTACATCCAAAAATATAAATTAAATTTATGTGAAAAACTGGAATAAAAGATGTGCGAATAAAGCAGCATTTCCGTCCAATGAATCAAAAAGAACAGAATCATCACTTTCTGATTAACTAGCGCCAAATATCAACAGTAAAAACAGAACTTACTGCGGTAGCAGAAGCTTTGTCAATCTTTTCTTTATTTAATAAATGTATTTTATTTTATAAGTGTAAATGCCTCAGAAGATAATGTTGACACACAATGAACACATCGGGGCGTTTGAAGTCATAAGATGCAAAGAACAGACGGCCTTGATACTCTGGAGGTAATTAATAATATACAGTACATTAATACTGAAACAGTTAAGCTGTTTAAGAATGACCAAAACAACATTTAGGATGTTTTACAATGCTCTTAGCCTGCTGGTTTGTCTATTTACACACGTTTTCATCATCATCTCTTATAACAAACCTTTTTTTAATGCACACACAGGAATTTGATCATCAAAAGTGTTTCCATCTCACTTTATGCGCATCTTTTCTAAACGAATAAAAGTTAATCCTACTGAGTAATGAGATTGTTTTATTATGCATATTTTTAAAATTATGTGCATCATGACAGTTTGTTTTTATGCGAATCTCCAAAATGAGCATTAAAATAGGTGGGTGGACATGTAGGGCTAAGGAGAGAAATACCACTATGGGCCCTATCATACACCTGGCGAAATGTGGCGCAAGGCGCAGCACAATAGTCTTTTACTACTTTAAGCTTAGCGCAAGAGTAATTTTGAGGTGTTGCGCCACGCTGTTTAAATAGCAAATGCATTTGCGCTCAAATGTGCACCCATGGGCGTTCTGGTTTAAAAAAGCAGGCGTGTTTTGGCGCGTTGCTATTTTGAGAAACTGTAAATAGTCTGTTCTTTAGACCAGAACAAAGTCGGTTTATTGTCTGGCGCAAAGTGCGCCTGGCTTACACACTAAACACAAGACGCAATACGCAAATATATTTACATATAAAAAAGATATAATATATAAAGGATATATATATATATATATATATATATATATATATATATATATATAGGATATAATAGGGATATATATAGGATATAAATATAAATGTTTAAAATATTACAAAACATATAAATTTCTAGCCTACATGATTTTAAAACACTGCCTTCATACTTTCTTCATCTCGGGAGGCTTTTTCAGTTCATTCAATTTGCTTTTGTATAATGTTATTATTATTAGCAGTATTATTTATTATACCCATTTTTATATTTGTTTTATTAAAAACAAGTTTAGATTTGTCCACTTGTCAGGTTTTAGACCAAATGGGGTATAGCAGGTGTATTTGGAAATAACTCAGTATTTTGACCACACTTTGTTATTATTAATCATTTATTCGTTTGCTGGAAATTAGAACTGAATTTAGAAATAGTTTTGAATCAAATCTTTGCACTTAACAAACTAAATTAATTATTTATAGGCTAATTGATGTCTGTGCGGTAAGGTTTCCCTATCCACGAGAGCAAAAGTGAAAGTGAACTTACTTTACGTCATGTTAATAGCAATGTGCTTATGGCGCGACGCAGCTGGCTCTTAAAGGTAATGGAAGATGAGACTCTGATTGGTTTATTCTCAAAACACACCTATAACTCATTAAGAAAATAAACTCAACCCTTTTAGACCATGCGCCATGGTGCAAAGCGGATTTTCCCGTTCTTAAGTTAGCAAAAATGTGTTCTGACACGCCCTGAAAGCGTTTGCGCCCTGTGTTTTGCGCTCTGTGCATGGACCGTCAAAATAGAGCCCTTTGTCTTTAAAAAAGGGGAGGAGACTGACAGAAACTCAGAGTTTAGAGAACAAAACCTGCTCCTGACCAGGCTAGGTTCACAGAGAACTGTACGTTACCACGGTACTCAGAAACAGGCTAGACTTACCCTGCTTTCTCGAGTTTGATAAACCTGCCATTTTGAAACGGAAAACCCAGATTTTCTCTCATTTTAGGGTTAAAATACTCTGAGTTTTCACTTAACCTACTTTCTGAAACAGGCCCATTATCTTAAGCATCTGAAACAGACCGCACCATTGACCAACAAAAATCTGATCTAAAGTCTAGCACAGAGTGCGTTACTTATGCACCTATGCAGGTCCAAACGTTTACACATTGCTTAAAACACAAAGGATGTACAGCAATACACGAATATCTTTACATATGAAATGCCTTTATCATGTCAGGGGGCTTTTTTCAGTTTATTCATGACAATTTGTATGCGTATAATGTTATTATTATTAGCACTATTATTTATCATATGCATATTTATATTTGTTTTAATAAAACTAAGTTTAGATTTGTCCACCTGTGTGGTTTAGGAAAAGTATGCATCATCATATGGGTGACAACACTGGTTCCTTATCCATGAAATTAAAGGAGTAAAATAAAGAGTAAAAGTAAAGTACAGAGAAAAAGGTCGAATGGAGGAGGCTCGTTCTTTATCCTTGTGCAGCAGATGGTTTGTTTAACTGTTTTCTCGCTAGTGAACCATTCAGTTTTTCCAATTACAAAGTCCGCCATGTAAATAGCAAATGTGCCATGGCGTGAAGCAACTGACTCTTAAATGGAATAGGAGATGAGACTCTGATTGATTTATTGCAAGTTATGCTCAAAACACAGCCATAACTCATTTAGAAAACTGATTTTTTAAACCAAACAATATCAAATGAATACAAGTAATGTTCTAAGCAATGTCTGCTGAAATAAATTTTTTGAAATAAAGGTGTTAAAAAAGTTTTTTTTTTTTATTCACTATTTAACAGAATGCTATTTGAAGTTCACTCTCTGTGTGTTTTGCATCTGTGTTTGGTATCAGGGTGACAGTGGAGGCCCACTGGTGTGCAAAGCTGATAATAATCGCTGGTATCTGGTTGGAATCACAAGCTGGGGAGCAGGTTGTGGACAAAAACAAAAACCAGGAGTATATAGCAGAGTGACCAGCTTTCTGCCCTGGATCTACACTAAGATGCAGGTAAGCTGGACAGTCCAACATAAGTCAAAATATTCTTCTTACAACTTCCTTCACCAATGTATTGTGTCTCTTTATATACCAGCAAGTGAAGCCATGACGCCTCTCTTTTGAGGAGGATTTGAACAACGTCAGCCCAAATCTAGGAATGAAGGACACAGTAATGCTCTTTGACATGGAGCAATGTTGTTATACTATAGCCACATGTGGACAAAGAAAAAAATAAAGACTCCATTGATCCCAAATTTTCCAACAAGAAAACAATAAAACAGAGCAAAGCAGCAGGCTTGATTTTTTCTTAGCATTTATCCACCTTTTCCCTCACATCATTACTAAATTTTAAATTATGGGTTATTATTACTTTTATTTTTACGTTTTGAGGAACATCCATTAAAAAGAATTGAATGTTTTTATTTATTTATTTTTTTAAATTAGGCCCTGTCCTCATGAACATGGGTATTTTTAAAACTGCAGTTGTTCTATGCAGTTTGGTCACTTACCCACATGAAAATGCAGATTCAGGTGACGGAAATTAAAACTTTTTGAAAAACTCTGGCTTAAGATTTTCCAAAAGTCTGTGTACAGTGTGGTTGTGTGGACACTACAACCATACTTTTTGCCTCATGATGTCAATACCCTCTTTTACACAGTGATACGATAAATATCCTGTAATTTTCGGGAATGACTTTACCGGTAAATTCAAATATATTAATTCGGACATTTTTAACCTAAAATCTTCCAAATAATGAATATTGTGAACAACATTGATGAAAAGATATGGAGGAACACTTTTGCATATTGAGATGTACATTTGAGTTTGTGCTGCAGCTTGTGAGATACTTTTGAAAACGAAAGACTCCTTCTGCGTTCACACAGCGCAGCATTCCGGAAAATTACCAGTAAAGTTACAATTTCTCTTTCCGGAAAATTGCCAGAACAAATTTATTGGTATTTTCAAAAAGGGCCTGTTCACACATGATCCTTTACATTTTTCTAGAAAAGTCTGTAGCTGCCTCCGATATCCATACTATATAGTACGCTAAAAATCGTTTGCGATCCCAGTGGTGTGTCCAAATTCATAGAACTTAAAAACAGTATGTGAGAAGTACCCATATGACCTACTACTTTCAGCAAGATTCTGAAGTGTGCATCGGATGGACAGTATGCTATCCGATGATGGACCGCAAGGGAATGTGAGTGAAGTGAAGCGATGCAACTGATGCGGGTAGGTCATGTAATGATGACAAAATGCTGGATGTAGTACATCCGAGTTCCATTCATCCTACTCACTTTCATACTGTGTAGAATGTACTTTTCCAACGACTGAGTAGTACATTTCAATTCCAATTCTGTACCTACTGAGTATTGTTTTCTTCATTCTGATGGGCCGACATGCCTGTGTTAATAAAATATGTGGAAAAACGCAACTGAGGCAAATTGTGCACATTCGCGGCAAAAGCATATTGTGTTGTTTGCACCGCGGGACAGGAATTGTCCCCTTTTTTAACATTTGCATTGTCTTGCATGTACTCGCGCATATACTTAATTCCGCAGTTGATGTGAAACCAGCATAGGAGGCATTTATCATCGGCTGTTGGTTTGTCGTGTTCTTAACATGCACCAGACTGCATTTTTGAGTTTTCATTTGGACAGTTTTTTTTTTTTCAATATAGGTGGGGAAAACTCCATTTATAAAAAATACTTATGTGTGGACATGGCCTACACTCAAAAAAGGCTTGTTCAAACTGCTTATTTAAAATGAACTGAATCAACACAAGTTTTTTTGGGGAAAACTTAATTTGTTTTATGTTTAACCCACTTAAACTTCTAAAAACGATTCAGGTAACTTTATTGATTTATATTGTAACAACATGAAAATAAATACGTGGAACCCAACATTTTTAAAATGAAAGGTTGTGCTACAAATTCATAATTAAGTGAGAGGTGAGTTTGTGCTTTGTTTTTATCTGACATTCGTATCACAAGCATATCTGTGGCTAAAGCTCTTACAGTTTACCATATTATGTTTCTCCAGATTATCGTCTCTTCGTATTCATTACAGCACGGTAAAATACAACGTGTATAAAACTGTTGGAGAAAGACTTGCTTCTAGTTTTTAAGTTAATAATAGTCTCTTGGTAAATCTAGCTGCCTTTTAATTTCCAATAAATAAATATTGGAAAAAATAATAGCATCACATTGTCTACAATTTTGTAAAGCACTTCACTGACTGTGTGTAGTTAGTTACAATAATAAAAATTACTGTAAACAGAAAAGTAAGGGATTACCTTAAACCTTTTGGTAATTTCATTACAGTTGCATATACTTTAAATGCTATAAGTAAATTGAACCTTTCCGTATGAATTAATTTGGAAAACAGTAATTACATTTTTTTTGCTACACTAAAGTATATATATATTTATATAAATATTTATATTTATATATATATATATATATATATATATATATATATATATATATATATATATATATATATATATATATATATATATATATAATATTTATATTTTAAGAATTCAATGTTTTACCTTAAGGTTACATTTATCTGACAATTATTCATGCTTAAAGAACAATACATTGATAAATATAACTATAAACTACAACTTAATGGTATGTATAAACTACAGTGTCATGTTTATCTTTTATGAAGTATTTTTTAAATACAGTTAAAGCCATGTTTATCTCAAATTATTCAGATAATTAATAGTTTGAATTCTTTTGTCTACTGTATGTGTTGAGTTTAATAAGGGTTATGCAGTAATGATTTGAGTCATTAAATTGCTTACTAGGTAAATTAGCTTCAGACAAAGTAATTAGAAAAGTAATTCAAAAAAAAATTTTTAACAATGTAATTTGTAATAAGCAATTAAATACTTTTGTAAATTAACTTAACCAACACTGTTCATATTTCACCCCAAACATCATGGGGTGTTGGGAAAAGGTGGATATTGCTAAAAGTGCACTGCTGAACCAGAGTCTTTCTCCCTTTTTAACTCTGATTCTACATAATTATCAGGAGCATTCTATAAATGTGTATTTATTAACCAAAGGGGTGTTAAATGCATTTGAAAATCAATGTCTGCTTTGGTAAATTCAAATATTTATTAAAATTGAATGTAATTCTATACCCTTGTCTATACCTTGTCCTGCCTCCACTCCTACATCAGATCTTTTATTTTTTTTCATTAAGCATGAGTGAATATACAGGACACACATTTTAAACCATCTAACATATAGGTGACCATTTCTTTATGAGATTTTTAGCTGAAGGTGTAGTCAACAATCAAAAATGTATCTTTATTATGACCAACAGATCCACTGTGATGTAAAACTCACTCACTTATTTGGTTTTGGCTTATTCCCTGCTTTGTTATTCCCTGTGAGGTCACCACAGTGGAATAAGCCGCTATTTACTCTGGGATATATTTTAGTAGTGAATGCCCTTCAAACCACAACCCAGCACTGAACCCAGGAAACACACACACACACACACACACACACACACACACACACACACACACACACACACTCCCAATCACACACTTTGACAAATTGTGTTTATCCAATTAACCTATAGCACATGTGGACTGTGTGGGAAACCAGATCACCCAAAGGAAATCCTCGCAGACAAGGGGAGAACATGCAAACTCAAACCAGATACATTCTTTCTGTCATTTAGCCACTGTGCAAGCCTAATGTACAGCTTTGTGTAAAAAATTACAATGTTTATTTACACTTATTGATGGACTGTTTACAATGATGCTGCCCATTATTTACATTTAGTTATTTAGCAGATGCTTGTCCAAAACGAAATACAAACGAGAAGTGCTTTTTATTCAAAGTAACTTGTTTACGCTCAGAGAATTTAGTGCTAGAGTAGTTCTTCAATAGGTCTTTAATAATCTTCAATATATTTCACCAGGGTTCAGGTATTCTCAGAAGAGATTGGTTTTATGTTGTCGTTTGAAGGACACCAGTGTATCAGCAATCTGAGTAGGAATGGGAAGATCATTCCACCAATGTGGAACATTGATTGAAAAGGTTTTGGAAAGTAACTTATAGCCTTGCTTTGATGGCACCACAAGATAGTGCTCAAACCCTGACCAGAAGCTCCTGAAGAGGGTGTAGACCATCAGCAGCAGAAGGTACAGTGCCAGTGGCTGTCCTGTAAGCAAGCATTGGTGATTTGAACTTGATTCAAACTTCAACTGGTACCCGATGCAGAGAGATTAAAAGAGATGTTATGTGGACTTTCTTTGGCTAATTGAAGACCATACAAGATGAAATGTTGTAGATAACCTGTAGAGGCTTTAGTGTGCAGGATGGAAGACCAGCTATAGATAAGCAGCTAAAAAAATAAATACCTTGTTTGAACAATCAAAATCACAAAAACCCACCCCCTCAGGACAGCAGCATTGAACATTTTGATGTGATTGACCCAAGTTCAAGTCCACCTTTTAGAGAATTTATTTTTCATCACAAATCACAACACAAAGGTCATCATCATCATTTTCTTGTTGGCTTAGTCCCTTTATTAATCAAACTTAAACTTTTCCAGCAAGTTTTTACGCAGCGGATGCCCTTCCAGCCGTACAACATTCACACACACACTCAAGGACAATTTAGCCTACCCAATTCACCTGTACCACATGTCTTTGGATTGTGGGGGAAACCGGAGCACCCGGGGGAAACCCATGCGAACGGCATGAGAACATGCAAACTCCACACAGAAACGCCAACTGAGCCGAGGCTCGAACCAGCGACCTTCTTGCTGTGAGGCGAGAGCACTACCTACTGCGCCACAGCTCATCACAAAGGTATTTATTTTAAATAAAAATGTAATGTTTTCAACTGTAAATAAAATGCCAGAAAGGTATTTAATAAGAGTGTTTATGGTTAGGGGTAGACGTCATTATTTAAATTAACTGTATCTCTTCAGATGACTCGGATTTAGATTAGGCAGAATTAAATAAATACAGTAAGCCGACTCTCAACTTTATATACTGCAAATCAGATCATTTACATCAGCAATGATCACATTTTAGTGTTGACTGGTGACTTTGCACATGGTTTGTTTAACGATCAGTGCATCTTATATTTAAAAAGGAGAAGGAAGTGTAAACCACAAAGCGTTTAAAAAAACTTTAATATTAAAAACATAACAACGGTGGAGCAGCAGCCCCAGCAGACAACTCAGACAACAAAAACTGCAACAAAGTATCACAGTCCTGATCCTCTCTCTCCTCTTCCACTGTCATCACTTCTTTTTTAATCCTTCTGTGGCTCTTCTGTGGCGTTTGAGACTAGTATGGCACACAGGTGACAATTGTGAACAGTCCGTTCCATGTCTCTCCCCACTCCATAAATATATCCCCATCACCCCTCACAGGCGGTGGTACCAAGTCTACACAACAGTCCATAACACACTGAGAAAGGTCTGGTCATTGGTGCATCTCCCTGTGCTAGACAACCTCACAGTGGAATCTATATACTCGTTTCCTAAAGGCTACTGATAACTCTGTGCCCTTGTCTCTTGCTTCTTCCCATTCTGGGCTGACAGCAGCAGGCTTTGGTCCACGGCAGATGGCAGTGACTTCCCATATACCACTCGGGCGCATAGCAGCAAGCTTCAGCTCCAGGCAGGCGGTGTTGAATTCCCATGCCCTTCGTGGATGACAGCTGCAACACTGTTGTTACCCTCCCAGTAAAATGTTCACAGCAGCAGAACCATGTTCCTAAGCAGTAAGGACTCTTTTACAGTGTGCACCACCTCCTCCAAGCTTTTGTTGCCAATGTAAGGAATTTATAAACTCATAACAAGGAGAAGGAGGTGGCAATCAGTGAACATTTAATAAACTATATAACAAACAAAATACTAAATAAAGTGGTAGGTGCCCCTCACAAACACGCGAACAGAGACAAAACTCCAACATGAAGTTTCCCATGCCTGGTCTTCTGTCATCTTCCACTGACATTGTAACCTTTCAAAACTCCTCCATGAGACCCAAGATCGGTGTGGCCTCGCTCCACTACCACAACTCTCAGCCCCTCCCTACTCATATACACCCACATCACCATGAGAATGAGCTCTACCTCTCCCCACTCCACAATGGGGGCCAACAACAAGGTTCAAACTCACACTTCCCAAAAATGGAAAGGCCAGGCGATGCAAGACAAAAGAGAGGGAAGGATGAGGAGATAAAGAATTAAGATTGAGGAGAAAAAACATTGGGGTGTAGTTGCCTAAACAATATCCCACTTGGTCATCAACCAGTTGAGAGACCCTCACTTGCAATGCCTGGCAGCAGCATCGGCTGCCCCTTAATGGATGACATTGTACTCCCATGTCTTCAGATGGCAAGCATCAGCTTCTCCGCTTTAGCATACCCATCATACAGCTTCTCCCCATCATCCTGGATGGCAGCAGAATTTCCCCCAGTGACAAGAGCTCCATGACAGCATGTTCCTTTTCCTTACCGCATTTTATCACTTACGTAATGAGGTTCAAAATGCACACTTATAATAAGAAGAAGACAGGAGCTGGAAACGTTCAATAAGTTTAATTATTAAATTAACAAAAAACAAACGTAGATTGGCAGCACCTCACAGACGACTGCAGCACAAACAATAACAAAAATCCTGGTCATCTTTTGTCTGCCACTGTCATTTCTCCTCTTTTTATATTTCCAAAGCTCCTTTATGGGACTTGGGACTGCTGTTGTGCAATCGTGGATGCTAAAACTCACATCAACAACCTCACTTTGCCCACATGGCTCTCAGCCTCACTCATCACAGTTGGTGTTTAAACATTAAAAAAGTAAACAGAAATGTAAAGGATTGATGAAAATGATAAATTAAAAGGATGTTATAGAATGATAAATAAATGATAGATATTGCTGGTGCATCATGTTGACGGCCGAGTGCAGATTACCAACAGAGAATATGGCACCTGAATAGGATGCATAAGTCCACCCTCGTGATTTCATGCTGGGATTAATGTTTTTTGAGACACTTTAAGACCCACATGTGAAACAAGAGTTATGGGAAACTGTTGATTAATATGTCCCACTTAATTTCTCCATAGAAATGAAATCAAATGATGAGACAAAAGTTGATATGAGGAAATATAGGCTACAATGTGAATAGCTAGGAAGATAATTTTATCTTAAAGGAATTTTCTTTAAATTAAGTCTTTTTATTGTCTTTGTATCCAATCAAAGTATGAAATACTGCAATCTCTTCTGAATGTGAGATTGTCATTGAACTTCTCACAACTAATCGTCTGGAGATTAAAAGAATTCAGTAAGTTTATCTCCGCTTAATTTAGTCTGAAACATCAGATAACAAAGATCTCTTAATTGTGGAGTCATGGCGAAAGCCTTTGCATTTACTTATGTCAATTGATCCTAAAAAAGGCTTATAAAGACTAGCCAACCAAAACTAGCGACCAACGCGTGCGGTGTCTCTCTGCGCGCGTGGCGGGGCGGAAACCGAGAGCGCGCGAGAGGAGAGACAAGGGGACAAGCCAACAGTCAATATATTTATATCAGAAAAAAAGAAGGAGACCCTCGTTTGCTGTCATATATTACCGAGCGTTCCTTTCAGAGGATTTTTCTCCACCCACAACTTTTCGTGACATTTCAAAACGCCAAAAACCTCACTTGAGGAACCTACAGCCGCGCGCATCGTGTCAATAGGAAGCACCGTTTGCCCCACTGTTGCCCCCCTTACAAGTGCCCTCAAGGAGACGAGACAAGGTAGGCTATGAAGTGACTTTCTAACTAGGGCGTGTACTGTTGTGTTATAGTCTGGTGTTGTTTTCACATTATTTCTTGGAATGACGTGCGTCAAGGTTCGCATTTACTCCAATGACATCACCAATGCAAGTAATATAAACACGTTTAATAATTGTGGTGTGTGCATTTCAACAGCACTGTTCTTTTTTAAATGTCATGCAGTCCACGGAGAGCAGAAGTTAATTCAGACTTGAAATAAAATAATTAAACGTATGAATATGATATCACACGCTGTTGTTGTTTTGTGAGGGTGTGTCCGAATTTCATGCCTGCTTGTATCGTTATGGGTTAAATTGCATTTGCATGACTTCGATAAATCATTTAGGGTTTGTTTTGACATGTTTTTAGCAGGGTGGGTGATATATTTGAATAACAATTTGGGAATGTGTGAAAGCAACTTCGAAATGAGAGGGAAAATGATGATGGCGCGCGAGCAGATTACAGTTTAATAATTACTAAGAGGAAAAATGTATCAGCGCGTGATCAAAAAATTAAAAGTGTGGGGAAATGAGCTTTTCGTATGCGTGCTGAGAGAAATCTACAGGTTGAGAGGGGTCCGGAGATGACCACGACTGAGGTCTGCGCGCACAACAGGTAGCGCGTTATGTTCGGCACTGATCGATAGATTGGAAACTGAGGGCGTAAAGCGCGTAATTGGCGGCGCGCGCTGGAATATTTGATTTTGATTGGCCGAGAGATAAACATGTATTAACAGTAACGGTTCTCTGTTCTAAAGTAAAATAACAAAGCTATCTCTATTTGAATCAAAATGTCATGATTGATTGTTTCGCGTAATAAAGTGAGATAAGGATAATCACTGTCCTTTTGTGACCTTCTACAATTTTATTTTTCGTATCCACTACTAGTTAGAGAATTTCAATGATGTGCTATCATGAGTATCTTACAATTGAATTATAAATAATATCTGATTTGAGTAAACGTCTTTGTGACAAACATAAAACGCATCGTTTTCATTGTCTAGGTTACCGTCACCATCTCTCTCAAAACTACAGCCAGCTTTCTGTAGTAATAATCGTAATCACCTGACGGGTACAGTTGCCATAGCAATATTTCTACACCATGGTAGAGGCGAGACTGGCAGCGCGCCAATGAAAGCTTTGTTGTCATGGATACAATTTACCCTCGTTGTGGTTGTGATGAGGTCTCACCTTAAATAGTGAACGATGACCTATTGTTCAAAAAGAAAAGAATACCACTCAATCAACTGAAATCCAGTCTGTACAATAAAACTAATATATTTTATTCTGGGAGGAGGTATTGGTGACAATGACCCTAACAGCTGGTGTACTCACCAAAAACAAACAAGATGAGCTTACAAACAAAAGGGAGATCACACAGTGATATTATATTATTTTTCAGTCTTTTGTTTGCAAGCCGTTTCTGTCATCAACACCTCCGCAGGCATAACAGCAATTACAGCATTTCTATGAAAAAGATGCAATTTAGTTGAACACAACAGGATCAGATATTATTTTGCACTTTAAAACACGAGGGAGGGAAGGAAATGGATTCTGAATTAATGGCACACTGAAGTGTGTGCTATGAAATTCTGATACTAATTGACATACCATTATAATATTAATTCTTATTGTAAGCATTTATTATTTTTCCCGCAAAAGTATTTTTGATGTTAAAATATCAGATTTATCTTAAAAAAAAAAATGTCTTTAAATATTGCAGAAGTTTTGACTTCTGTTTGTTTTGAAATACTCAGCTGGGACAGCATGGTGACGCAGTGTGTAGCACGTTCGCCTCACAGCAAGAAGGTTGCTGGTTCAAGCCTTGGCTGGGCCAGTTGGCGTTTATGTGTGGAGTTTGCATGTTCTCCCTGTGTTTGCATGGGTTTCCTCCGGGTGCTCTGGTTTCCGCTACAAGTCCAAAGACTTGTGGTACAGGTGAATTGGGAAGACTAAATTGTCCGTAGTGTATGTGTGTGAATGAGTGTGTACAGATATTTTCCAGTGATGGGTTGCAGCTGGAAGGGTATCCACTGTACAAAAAAAACATATGCTGGATCCGCTGTTGCAGCCCCAGATTAATGAAGAAAAAAAAATGAGTGAATACTGAGCTGAATGCATTATAATGGCTAAAACAACTGACTTGAAGTTTTTTTTTTTAATTTACAAAAACGTAAGCGTATGTTTTTAGAAGTCTCTTTATGGTATATAACATTTGATTATATTTTAAATCACTTATGCTCGTCTAGGTTGGGTGCTGTCCTGTAGCTACCCACACACAATGATAACAAAATAGGTCTAAATACATTTTTAATTTGAGAAAATGCCTTTTTAAATAACCACCAACCATTAACAATCTTCAGCATGTCATTTTGTTTTTAAAAAATCATGAAATTAAAAGGGAAAATTTATTTATTGGCAATGTTGCTTAGTTGCTTAGACTACCAGCAACTGTTTGATTGACTAAATATAAATTTAACTTTTTATTTACAACACTTTGTTTACCTTATGTGGCCCAACTAAGCTTTTTATAGAAACAGAAATGATATCAGGAAGAATATCTTACAATCAGATTAAATGGGGAATTAAAAAAAAATTGTCTTGACACAATAAAGATGGCAAAGAAAAAAACAAGGTTGGAATTTAGATAAATTTACTGTTTATTTATAAACTGACCATTTAACAAGGTGTAGGAGATGGCATGAATGCAATGAATTTAATAATAAAAATGTCATGAAATTTGAAACTAAAACCACCAGTAGGTGGAGTCAAGTCTCCGTCTTTGTCATGATTTTGAATAATTTATTTAATTGAGTTGTTCGAACAGCTGATTGGGCAGTGAGTAGCAGTGACGCAGTGGGTAGCACAATCGTCTCACAGCAAAAAGGTCGCTGGTTAGAGCCTCGGCCGGGTCATTTGGCATTTCTGTGTGCAGTTTGCATTTTCTCCCCGTTTTTGTGTGGGTTTTCTCAGGGGCCTCCGGTTTTGCCCACAGTCCAAAGACATGCGGTACACGTATGTTGAAAAAATTGGCCGTAGTGTATGTGAGTGTGTAAAAGAGTGTGTGGGTGTGTCCCAGTGTTGGGTTGCGGCTGGAAGGGCACGCTGTGTTAAACATGCAATCGGATAATTCCGCTCTGGCGACCCCAGATTATTAAAGGGCCTAATCCGAAACGAAAATGAATGAATGAACAGCTAATTAAATTCATTCACAAATGTCTATTTGAATGAACTACTGAATCATTGTCTCATATCAAAGCTAAAGATTCATTCATAAACAAAACTGGTATGGATATGTGCAGCGGCTGAAGCATTTTCGAGAAAGCAGAGCAACATTTGGACAACAGTGATTCTAAAAATGCATCATTTGCGTTCTGTCTTTAGGGATAATAATAACGGTTCATTTTAGAAGCAGTGAACTTAGAATCTGCTGTAACTTGGATATAAACAGCGAAACTTGGGTCGCTAAAGTAAATGTTAGCAAACCCTGTTAACTGTGTTTTACAATGAATATAGAACAGCTTAAGTTACACTCGTGTCAAGCTGCCTAAATGCAGTTATGCACGGCAGGTACAGCTCTGTGAAATATGTGAAGTTTGCCCCACTCTAAAATGATTTTGAGGTGGAGGAGGAGGGAAAGGGTCACCATTGCAACTTGCGCCTATGCTTTACATATGGTGTCCTCCCCCATTCAGAGGAATTTGTGGGTACGAGAGAGATCTCAGGTCTGGTGGGAGCAAATTGTGGCGACTGACCACTTTCCACCTCCACGTTTCCTCTGTTGATGTTGTTTACTACGTTGGCGTCTCCACACATGCTCTTCCTTCTATGTCATTAAACCGTGGAGAAGTGCCACATTGTCGCAAGTATATGAAGTACAAAATGGATTGTCTCAATAATTCCGATCTGCCTGTTTACATGATAGTCACATCGTCACATATCCAATTTATATGATTTTTTACATATAAATTACTGATGTCTGAATATCCGAATGCATGCGTTTTTTTTTTTCTTTCTTGTGTACAGAGTCATAAAACAGATGCGATCTGTGTCACATTTAACTGGGAGTGTAAACGGGGTCTTACACATTTTGAAAATTGTGTGAAATGACACAATGAACTTTATTGTGCTTGTGCGTGGCGCCCTATTACAATACTGAATTCCGGTTTGTTAATCATCATTGTTTGTAAGTCATAAATGACCATAAATAAATAATTATAATATTTATTTGCAAGATAAGTTTTACAATACACACACTGGTGTTAATCTAAAGGGGTGGTGAGAGGAGATGGTGGTCCTACAAAGAAAATGCTTTTTGTCATTTTTTTCATTATGGGGATGCCATCCCTCAATTCGAGCGCTTCCAATACCTAACTTACACTGACAAAAAAGGTGTCTGCAAAATTGTTGCAAACAATTTATGTGTTGAATATAAACAAATTAAGTTTATTAATATTCAACTTAATTTGTTTGTTTAAATTCAGCCCAAACAAAATGTTTGCAAACACTTAAAAAAAAACTAACTATAAATCCAAGGAATTACATCTGGGTTTTTTTTTCAGTTTACCTTAATAACTATTAATAAGGAGCAAATTAGGAGTTTATTGAAGCAAAAGTCAAAATAGTTTGCTAAGAGCAAGAACTGAGCTGTAAAATATAATGTGACCAACAATTATTTTATAAGTATATCGCAATATAAATCACAGGAAAACAACATATCTCAGATGTGTATATGTCAGATTTTTTCAAAATCATGCAACCCTATTGTGTTCTTTATTTTTTATATTAGTATTGTGTTATAACATATTTGTGTTTTTTTTCTATGGCTAACTGCTCAACCACTTAGTATACTGGATTGTCAAAACTAATTTTGATGCAGACGAGCATTTAGTAACAGACCATAACCAGTTATGATGTTGGGATGGATTTCTAACATGATTTGTCATGGTAGTATTTAGAGATGTAATACTAGTTACACACAACTGTGTTTAAACCCCTTATAAAAGTGATTTTTGCATAACAGGTCCTATTAAATGAAATGAATACAATACATTAACAGTATATGTGTGTGTGTGTGTGTGTGTGTGTGTGTGTGTGTGTGTGTGCGTGCGTGCGTGCGTGCGTGCGTGCGTGCGTGCGTGCATAAAAAAATAAACAAGCAATTAAATAGCAGCCTTTAACAATTAGCTAATTGCAATTTTACAGGATTTACAGTTCTAATTTCTTTTAATTATAATGATAATTTGAAAAGGTAATTATAGCCATCAGAAAATTATCATGGTTTATCTTAAAACCTGTAATTGTGACATCACTAGTAAGGAAGGCAAGACATGTGGAAGTTATTAAAAATGCTCCATTCTAAAACTGAAAATTGAGAATGCAGTGCACTGTTATTGCAATGTAATATCAAATTGAACCAAATCGATGACAATTAAACCAAATATAAGACCAGCGTACACTACCTGAGAAAAGTCTTGTTGATCATTTGGCATTAGAGGTGGCTTATATGAAAGGCAAAGTCCTTTAGATTACACTTATTTTACCAAAATAAAATATTATTCAGCCTTGATTTTTAATTATTTAATTAGGACAGTAAATTCTGACTTTGCTTAGACAAAAGTCTTGTCACTTAACAGAAATAATGTACAGTATAGAATATACAATTTTCCTTCACCAAACTTGACTGATTTCTTTGAGAATCTTGGGTCCGTGTGGTTTCCAATAGCTCTTCTGCAGTATTTGTGAGGATTGTGATGCAGTTCAACTGATGATTCATCGGAAAAATCTACCCTCTGCCACTTTCCCAAATGATCGACTAGAAGTCAAGTTTTTATTTGTTGTTCTTACAACTGGGATTGATGACAAGACTTTGGTAAGGTAGTGCTGAATTAAACCCCAATAAATTACATCCTTTTCTCTCAACTAAAACATTACATGCAGAAAATACAACAAATACTAATCTCAACTGAACATATTCCCCACAGTAACAGATTGCACCTGAAATAGAGAAGGGAATAGTCTGGAAAAGTTTCACACCTAGTGTTTTGGGACTAAAGCCCAGTTTGAGAGAGAGAGAGAGTGAGAGAGAGAGAGTTTGAGACTTTAACAATCTCTTCATTTACAACCACTTTTTAACACATTAATGAAAAATCACAAAAATAAAAAGTAAAATAAATTTACATAAGAGCTGGTTAACTCACAATCATTCACCAATCAAACAAGTATTTCCAAACAATTATTTTGACCAACTTCACAAAGGCATTGATTAATATAGCATTTAGATCTAAAAATGTCCAAATCATCAGTCAACTTATAATACGCATATTCTATTTTAATATAGGATTTAATAAGTTCCCTAAAAGCCAAAATACCATCAGCCAAACCCAGACCTGTCAGTTTCCTTTTCCGTGACAACCAAATAGCCAATTTTGCTGTTCCAAAAATAAAACTTAATAGAACATGTTGTTCCTGTTGTATTTAGACCCATAAATGAAAGACTGGGCGTAAAACTCTCTCCCAACATTTGACAGTATCCATTCAGTTGATAAAAGAACATTTGTAATCTAGAGTAATTTAATAATAAATGAAACACTGTTTCTTCCAAATTGCAAAAAGGACAACCCTCCCTCACCTGCGGATCAATGTGTGCTATGTGTCTGTCATACCATGCACTATCCTCCACTGAAGGTCTCCAGACCATTTTTCTATGGCAGGTTTGTACAGGGTCATCCAGCAACCTTTGTGGGAAGAATCTGGTCTCAAAAGAGTATGCCACTTTAATTCCTTCAGGCTTTCGAGCATGTGGAAATGCGCTACTTTTACACAAAGAGTATACAGAGTTTTTTCCTTGCATCTTCAAAAAGACTTGGCTGAGGTGTTCTAAAAGAAAGAAGTCCTCTTTCTGTATCCTGCCATTCTCCTGTATCCGTTGAAAAAGTCAACTCTGGAAATACAGAAGCGTCCTCCTCCAAAGTCAATCCCATGTCCACTGGAAAATTCTCCCGTATTTCAATCAACAGTCTCTCAGCCACATGAACTGATCTCATGCCCAATCTTAAGGCTAAGGCCTCAGCATTTATCCATTGTCCTTCAGAAACCAGTTGTCCAATTTTTGTGACCTTTGCAGACCATGAGGCTTTTCTGAAAGAATCAGATTTAAAAATGTCCAGGTCCGCAGATTTAAAAAGGAGTGGTTCTTCCCTCGACCAGATGCCTCGTACACTTCCGAGTTCTCTTGAAACCTTAAATTGTGACCATGTTCTTAGCAGTAATCTTTAAAAAGCTGTTAGACCAGTTAAATTCAACTTGTTAGTGTCCATTAAAAGTAAGTGACGATCCAGACCCATGTTACCAGCTGTCTTCAAGAGTGCACAAGCAACTCCTGGCCAACACAAGTTCTTCCCATAAAGTAACCTTTGAGCCGTCTGAAGTCTAAAAGCTTAAACTCTGGATCCAATATCCATAAGTCCTTGTCCGCCTTCCTGGATAGGCAAGTATAAAACTGATGCCCTCATCCAGTGTTGTCCTGACCAGAAAAAGTCCTGTGTTCCTGAAGAATGGTCATAACAGCAGCAGTAACTTCTTCAAACTTAAAATCAACCTCCAAAAGTTCTTTTTGCGTTGAAGTTAAAGAAGGAATGTCTTGTAGCAATTCCTTTCTGCTTTGTTTATCAGTAGTTTCAGCAGCAAATAAATTAGAATAATCACATACAGCAAGTCTACACATCAAAACTGTATCTAAAGCAGGGGTCTCAAACTCGCGGCCCTCAGTGCAACTCTGACAGAGACAGCGGAGCGGGGAGAGAGAGCGCTCCCCGCTCCGCTGATTCTATCCGTACACATCGCGCTTGCAGCTGTGTTGACGCACGCGTACTCAAGAGCGGTGTTATCGCGCGCCTACTGAAGGGCGGGACCGAGGGTGTGTCGCGTCGCGGGGGCACTTTTGATCATTTTGGAAGCGCACTTTCTATGCAAGACTAAAAAGGGCATGTGCTCTGCACAGGTTGAGCCCTATGTGTGCATGTGCCTGCCCTGCATCTTATATATATTGATATTATAGGTAGATACAGACTGGTACAGACTGATGTGACTGGAGTTGGGTGGGGATGTTTTATTTATACATATATACGCCTTTTTTTAGGTGAGGGAATGGAAGTTTTGAGTGAGTTCCCCCACTTTTTTCCCTAGGACTTCAATAAGTCAAAGTACAGGTCTAGACTTAATGATGATCATCTTCAAGCCATACTGAGGGTCTCAACTGCTTCCGCTCTAAAGCCAAATGTGGTTCAGATTTGTGAGAAGAAGCGCTGTCAAGTCTCTGGCAGCAAGGAGTAGGCAAAAGATGCCATGTTCAGAAGAACTGTTCATAATCTTCACTCAATGTTCTATTAATGTTCAGGACACTTCATGTTCAGAAGAAATAATTAAAACTGTTAATAATGACATTTGAGGACTTTTTTTTTGTGAAATCCCTTATGCGGCCCAGCCTCACCCAGACTTTGCCTCCTGCGGCCCCCAGGTAAATTGAGTTTGAGACCCCTGATCTAAAGTGTCCTGAAAATCATCATCTTTTAAAACAAACATCAATTTTTCTTGTCCTTTTTTTCTCCAAGTTAAAAAAGTAAGATGTTGGGCCATCCATCTTTTATGGTTGAGAAACGACTTATAAGTGCTCCTTTAACTTTTTCATTTAAACTTGTTTTTTTTCTTTCAGTCCACAATTCTAGTAGGTTACCAGCATTATTAACAGTCATACTCTTTTCAATTTCAATTTCCTTTTCCAATAACTATTGTTTTAAGTGTTGTTGTTTTTTTTAACCAAAGAGGAGTGGGCAGCATATTGCTGACATAAAACACTTATTTGCACTTTACCAATTTTCCATCATTGAATTATATTTTTATACAACCCCTTTTTCTTCTTCCAAGCCTCCCAAAAAGAATATTTCACAAAAATATTTATCTTACAATAATTTTGTTGTTAAAGTAGCTCTTGTGAGTCCTGTTTGACAATGTACACTCAACTGTGATTTATTTGTGATCTGATAGGGATGAAGAAATAATATTTGCACCAACCACTCTATTTATTACATTGTTTTATACATAAAACCAATCTAAATGTGCACCAGAAACCCTACCATCATTTATTTTTTACCCAAGTGTACTGTTTTATTGAAGCATTTTGTTCCCTCCACACATCTGAAAAATTTTGATTCTTTAAAACTCCAGCCAGACGTGAAGCTGATGTGGTTCATCATATTTAAATTCCAAAGTGCAATTCCAATCACCTCCTTTTATAATAAAGTCCCCATCTTGCTGTTGTCTTAAAAAACACTCTAAATTAGAAAAATAATTAAAATTAGAAAGATAATTAATTTTAGCTCTTACAGCTATCAATCTACCTAGCTCTATCTCAGTTATCATTAGAATTTGAACTTTTAGAGTGGAGGAAAATAATATAGCCACACCAGCGCTAAGGTTCGTCCCATGACTAAGCACTTTCTTCTTTTTCCAACACAAACGCCATTTAGCTTATTAGAATTGCTATGGGTCTCTTGCAAAAAAAAAAAAAAAAAAAAAAAAAAAAAAACAATATTTAGTTGCGTTATCCATATAGATTCTAACGATAAGTTCCTCTTCTTCTCATCATTTAAACTATTTGTTTTTAAAGAACCCACCCTTAAGATTTTCATACAAGAGAGAGGGAAAGTGTTTCCTCAGACGAAAGCGCTTCTGTTATTTTTCTTTTTTTCTCAAGAAAGGAATTAATTTGATCTATAGTATATAGATCCTTATCAGCCTTCTTCACAACCTCAGACCATTGCTAATCATCTTCTCTCAGTCCATCATCAGTGCATTGTGACAACCCCTCCATTTCATCATCAAAACTTTCCTTTGAACCACCTTCCTGTCCTGTAGCACCTGTCCTGTAGTCCTGTGGGTCTTCCACACACCTGCACCCATTCCGAAATGATAGAGCTGACGCTCCTTGAACTTAAACAGATGCCATACCCCGCCATACATACTTTCTTTACACTGTCTGTTATAGCAAAAACAATCACTCAACGCTCTCAAACACGTACTCAGCTACACCTCACACTCCCAGCATGCACCTGAGAGAGAGAGAGAGAGAGAGAGAGAGAGAGAGAGAGAGAGAGAGAGAGAGAGAGAGAGAGAGAGAGAGAGAGAGAATGCTAATTAAATGGGGAGAGAAACTGCTCCAGTTCTGGCAGAATAAATGCGTGTAAACACTTGCACTCCTCTTACACCTAGTCATGAGAGCTCTCAGTCGGTGCCAGGCTCTGTTGATGATATTATTCACTCTCATTCATAGAGCGAGTCATATCAATGAGGTCATGATTCTCTCAGCTTTCAACGTATGGTTTAATAACTACTACTTACACGAGGAAGTCGTATTTGATGCCTAAACCAGGACAACAAAAATAGCACAACGACATATGGACTTTGCAAATGGTCGGTTTCATACGCAAGTCAAAAAATATGTCCCTTATTGCGGGACATTCCCAAAAAGCAGTGATGCAATAATCTAACTGAAAACTGAAATATACATAATCAACTCTAAGCTCACTCTACCCATATTTGCGTTGGACAGGCTTTGTGTTTGTTACTCGTCAGTTGAAATCTATAATTCATTTGACAGTCATTGGAGGTGAATTATGTTTTGTCTCTTCGCAAGCCATGCAGACAAGCAGCAGTCTTGCTTTTTGTCCTTTAGGAAGCACAGGAAATTTCTGTGACCGACAACAGTCTCAATTGACTTTAAAGGTGAATTGCACGGGTCAATGACTGACTTACTGGGGAGGCTGTTACTTGAAAGGAGAAAGGAATTGGCTGCATCTAACTATAGCACTCAGCCAATATATCTGCTTAGGTCAGAGGCTATGTGATAATTAAAGCCAGATGAGACTCATTCTCTGGCATCTACAAGTCAACAAAGGGGCTCCAGCTGAGTTGTAGGTTGTAAGGTATAGAATGGTACTTTTTTTTTTTTTTTTTTCCAAAATACTGCAGTTTCATTTGTCAAATTTAAAAGGAATTTTAATTGTGGCCTTACCATTCAGGGTTTTGCTAAATAACCAGAGAGAAAGCATCAAAGCCGTTAATTTTGTGGAACAAACTTTTAATGCAAAAGAGTATATTCACAAAGAAAGATTATAACTATCATATCACAACTATCAGCAGTCAAAAATGAGTAGAAGGCGTAGAAACCCTCGCTTTTAATGCAAATCTGCACATCTTTACAGGGTTAGTCTCTTACAGACATCCCTACAGACATCCCTACGAGGAAGTATGAAGCCATTACTTTTTGTGCTTATCAGCTGACTGACTACCTCCATATGTACGTCTTTCCAACTGTTACCAGTTTGTCCAGTTAGCTTGACTTGTACGTCGGTAGACATGAGATGCAGAAAGGAGTTCACCCTAATGGGAGTAAACACATATGGGGTTTGAGTCCAGTAAAGAATGGTTCCAGAAAGCAGGCAAGAAAAAAAAAACAGAAGCCAAAAAAATAAATAAATAAACAGGGTGAGAATGTGGTCAAATTGGAAAATGAGGTAAAAATCAGGGGAGGGCATTTCTTTTTCTGGGTTGCTTTTTAAAACTGTTGTTAAGTTTAGGGAAGGAGGAGGGTGGGTCAGTCGATTGATCAGATAGTCAGTCAGTCAGTCGACAGGGCCTGTGGTGAAATCACTAGTTTCTCAGTGGTCATCACTAGTTTCTCAGTGGTCATCACTAGTCTCTCACAGGACATCACTAGTCCCTCAGAGAAAATTACTAGTCTCTAGTCTCTCACAGGATTACATTAGTCTCTCACATTATGTTTCTCACAGCTCTCTAACAGACATCACTAGTCTCGCATAGACAACAATAGTCTCTCAGAGGACATCACTAGTCTCTCACAGAACATTACTCACTAGTCTCTCACAAGCCATCAGTAGTTTCTTACAGGACTTCACTAATCGCTCACTAGTCTCTCACAGGATGTCATTAGTCTCTCACAGGACATAACTAATCCCTCAGAGGACATTTCTAGTCTCTCACAGGACACCACAAGTCCCTCTGAGAACATTACTAGTCTCTCACATAACATCACTAGTCTCTCACAGGACATTACTCACTTGTCACTCACAGGACATTACTATTCTCTTACAAGACATCAGTCTCTTAAAGGACATCACTAGTCTTTCATAGACATTACTAGACTCTTACGGGTCATAATTAGTCGCCCATAGACATAAATAGTCTCTAATAAACATCACTAGTCTCTCATAGGACACCACTTGTCTTTCATAGACATCACTAGTCTCTTATAGACATCACTAGTCACTCACAGACATCACTAGCCTCCCACATGTCATCTCTAGTCTCTCAGAGGACATCACTAATCTCTCACTAGTCCCTTACAAGACAACACTAGTCTGTCACAAGACATCGCTAGTCCCTCAGAGGACATTACTAGTCTCTCACAGGACATCACTAGTCCCTCAGGTGGCATTAATAGACTCTAATGAGACATTGCTAGACCCTCAGGGGGCATTACTAGTCTCTCACAGACATCTCAAGTCTCTCACAGGACATCACTAATCTCTCACAGGACATCTCTAGTCTCTCATAGACATTACTAGTCTCCCAGAGGATATCACTAATTTCTCGCTAGTCCCTCACAGGACATCACTAGTCTCTCATTGACATCACCATTTTCTCAGAGGACATTAGTAGTCCCTAACAGGACATTGCTAGACCCTTAGGGGGCATCACTAGTCTCTCACAGGACATCACTAGTCTCTTACAGGACATCACTAGTCTCTCCCAGACATTACTAGTCTCTCAGAGGACATCACTAGTCTGTCACAGGTCATCTCCAGTGTCTCATAGGACATCACTAGTCTCTCATAGAGATCACTGGTCCCGAAGAGGACATTACTAGTCTCTCACAGGACTTCACTAGTCCCTCGGAAGACAATACTAGTATTTCACATGATATCACAAGTGCCTCAGAAGACATTACTAGTCTTTTTTACTGTAAATTTTACAGATTTATTTTTTACCGTGTACTTTCCAGGGGAAAAGGGGGTTTCAGGCAAAAAAAAGGTTGGGAACCACAGCCTCAGAGGACATCATTAGTCTCTCACAGAATATGATCCCCACGACACACACTCTCACTTCCATCCGCGATCAAGACATAGTCTTTCACAGGACATCACTAGTCCCTCAGAAGACATTACTAGTCTCTCACAGGACATCACTAGTCCCTCAGAGAACATTACTAGTCTCTAGTCTCTCTCAGATATCACAAGTTTCTCACAGGACATTACGAGTCTCTCACAGGGCATCACTAGTCCCTCTGAGAACATTACTAGTCTCTAGTCTCACACAGATATCACTAGGCTCTCACAGGATGACACTAGTCTCTCACAGTACATTATTAGTTTCTCTCAGTTACTAGTCTCTAGTCTCTCTAACAGACATCATTAGTCTCTCATGGACATCCCTAAACTATCACAGACATACCTAGTGTCTCACTGTACATTGCTAGTTTCACACATAAATCAATCTTTTCTAACTGTACACCACTAGTCATCGGAGGACATTACTAGTCATCACCTACCACCACCACCCAAGGGCAAAAGTACAGCACATTGAACTTTTGAAAACTCATAACACTCTCCATTACCCAACACAATTAAGGAATGCTGTCTGGGACAGGCAAATTTATTATTATTATTATTTTTTTTTTTCAATTCAGAGTCATCAAATTCTATTAAAACACCTCTCTCCCAACTTGCATCCAGTACATGTCACGGTTGAGGTTAGGGAAAGGAGCGAGGACTCAGGTGCAGCAAATAATGGGTTTTTATTAATAATAAAATAAAAACAAAAAGGCAAAACAAACAACCCCGAGGGGGAAAACTCTAATAAAACAAATAAACAAACAAACAAACTTGACTGGACTGGCAGGACAAAGCAGAGCTGGACACAACAGGACAGGGAACTATCAACGACGAACTGGCACAGAACAGAAAACATGAGGGGGATTATAAAGCAAAAGTAAATTGAGACAAACAGGTGAACATGACAAACTAATAATGAGTTAACAAGGAGGGTGGGACTATACAATAGACGGGAGAGCGCATGACAGAGACATGAAAAGCCATGCGCTCACATAAAACAGGACAAGAACATGCAGCCAATTATTAACCGCATGTTCATGACAAAACAAGCACAACATTGAAGCACACGAAAAAAGCACGTGACCACAATGTAAACACATACATACCCACGTGCTTTGACAACAGACGCAAGACACGAGCACACAATAGCCCCTTTCACACATACAGACCTTTCCAGAAAAATGCCGGCAATTTTCCGGAAAGGTTGTATGTGTGAACAGGTCCTTTTTGAAAATACGGGTAAATTCGTTCTGGCTATTTTCCGGAAAGAGAAGTTGTAACATTACCGGCAATTTGTCGGAATGCTGCGCTGTGTGAATGCAGAAGGAAGATTGCCGTAATAAGCGCGTGCACGTCTAGAACGTGCTGACGTGAGACGTCTGCTTTAGCCAATCACAACAGTCAGACGCATTTACGTCCGCGCGGTTTGTGAGAACAAAAGCCTTTAAATATTTTTCCAGACACATTTAGCTGCTAGAAGTTAGTCAGATCACATTTATATGTTCTTCTTAATGTCAACTGTGTAAATAATCATCGATGAGATGCTTATGATAAGCCGTTGTTTGTTTACCTTCAAGCTTTGCGTGTGCCTGTGAAACGCCTGCATACGCACATATTATGAACATCTCGACATGCGAAAGTGATCCTGCAAAAGTTGTTCACAATATTGATCATCCACAGAGTTTGTAATTTAGTCAAATGTTTACAAATACAAGCGCAGCCATTTAAAGCTCATTTGTGGTTAATGATGTCAGAATTTACTGGTATTTTGGAATGGATGTGTGAATGCTCTTTTCCGGAAAATTTCCATAACGTCCTCGCCTGTGTGAACAGCACTTTTTAGAATATACCGGTAAAGTCGTTCCGGAAATTTTCCAGATATTTACCGGTATCATTGTGTGAAAGGGGTTAATGAATGAAAACACTCACCGTGCGCTCACACTCGCAGCGTGCATGCTTCACCCCTTCGCCGACCAAAACCGAAACCAACTAGACTGAGACGCTGGGAATGAAACACCACACTGCAGACAGACGAAAACACAAACACGAATACAAGAGCGCTCGCGTCGGAGTTACGCAGAGCCCGCGCGGCCGCATCAAGCGGGAGCGCGCACGCTCTGCGCACACCCACGAAGGCGCGCGCACACACGGAGATGAACACAATGACAGAAACAAGTGTTCCACCCAACAAAACTCGACCCGAGCACAACAGGACTAGACATGACTAGTGTCCGGATTCTGTCACCAAAACAAGAATTTACAAGACCAGAGTAGCAGAACCCTGACAGTACATCAGAGTTTGTTATGGGGCATGAATGAAATGTTACTGAATGAAATTGAAACTGCAGAATTACGGTTTAAGCTGTCTAAACAAAAGAAACGACACACCTGAAATTACATAGAACTCTGGAGGAAACATTTCATAGAGTGGTGGACAAAATTAAATTAATTGATTTATGTGGTATAACAAAATATGGAAACATGAAATGAATATTGTTAAAGCAACTCATACAAAGACATCAGTCATATTATTAGTCTTATTCAGATTAAGCCAAATTATTTGATTACGTATGTCCATGTAAACATAGTAAGTTTTTTCACAGTTTTGTGAAAGTTTTTAGAAAGTTTGCAATGACTCTTGCTATTTCTATTTAATATGTAAGTAAATGGGTGACCCAATTCCGAGTGCGTCAGCTAAGAATAAACTGTTTAAACAAAATAACTCAATGTCTTTTTTCATTTCAATCGAGTGTGCTCCTTGTGAATTGTCTTGTGATAGTCTGATAATGTCCATTAGCAGACCACTGTGCGCTTGTAGAATGGGCAACATGTTGAAACAATAAGTCTCTTTAAAAAGACCAAGAAAGAAAGCATTTACCAAGCTACATTGTGATAACATTATTACACATAAGGCAGTATTACGTAGATTATCTGAGATGACATTTTGATTGTAGAACAGGAAGAACTGGAACAAGATTTCCCAGATGTCTATCATTTCCTTGGTTCTGGCTCATTTGCCCGCTCTTCTGTTTGGGCATCTGGTAATAAAGAGGTCTGCTAAAGGTATTTGCTAAAACACACAGAGAAATTCCAGTAAATCCAAATTGTTTTGTCAGTTTTCTAAATACTTATACCTCTTATTTCCTGAGTACCAAGGTTGCGGCTGGAGAGGCGTCTGCTGTGTAAAATGTATGCCATAGTAAATAGTGGTTCATTTCACTCTGGCAGCCCCTGATAAAGCTGCAGTAAAATGAATGAATGATACCCCTATGTTCGTATTTCATGTTCATGTTATGTATAATATTTTACTGGTCATTCTTAACACTCTGCACCCACTGGTCACGCTACCATGACCAGCATCTGTTTTTTCCTAAAGCACAAATTAAGCCCTGGTCACAATACAGTAAGTAATATGCCCTTGATGGGTGAACATTAGCCTGTGGGGGAGTGTCTTTTGTTTCTTTGGGTGTGAATTATTCATGATCATTATTCCCACGCATACAGCTGAGCTGACCCAGAACAGAATTTACAAAATGTAAATCATTGTAACTTTTTATTATTTTTTTTTTAATAAGAGAACAGAATCATTTTCACATAATTGGGAAGTAAATATTGTAGCCTACAAGACTGGTTACTCAAAAGTCTTATTCAAGCACATTCAATATGTGTTTTATCTTATTTCAGCTACATTTTGTTTCTCCAAAACCTACAAACCACACATAATATTTTTTTTTCTCCAAAAAAAAAAAAAAAAAAACTAACAAAAAAAAACATGTACATCATTAATTATCACAAAAAACAGAAATTTACTGCGGTAGAAGAAGCTGCGTCAATCTTTACTTAATAAATGTACTTGCGCCTCAGAAGACAATGCCGACACACAATGAACGCGTGGGGGTGTTTGAAGCCATGCATGAGACACGGAGAACAGACGCTCGTGACATGCTCCAGACACTCTGGAGGTCATTAATAATAGAATAACATTAATACTAAAACGGTTAAGGCGTTTTAGAATGAATGACCAAAACAACATTTAAGATGTGTTACAGTGTGCTCAGCCTGCTGGTTTGTCCATTCACACACATTGTTTATCATCATATGATCTCTTATAACAAACCATTTTTAATGCACATACTGTAATTTGCTCAGGGAAAGTGTTTCCATCGTAGTTTAGGTGCATCTTTTCTATCGAATAAAAGTTTATCCTACTCAATTATGCGCATTTTTTGCACGTATTTTCAAAAGTCATGTGCATCATTGATTCCCCTTACATCATGATTCCCCTTACACAGTGGTAGCAAAATATTCCTTGTAAATCTCAATGTAAATGTTGATGCAGTGATGCAAATAAACCCTCAAACACAAGTTTTAGGGCAGTTTAGGCATTTATTTTTTGTTTAGTTCGCTGGATAGATGGATGGATGGATTGATTGATGGGTGGGAGGATGGATGGATGGTTGGGAGTGTGTAATTTTGGGTGGATGGGTGGGTTGTAATTGTGGGTGGGTGAGTGAATGGTTGTATGGATGAGCGGATGGATGGACGGGAGGGTGGATGGTTGGGTGGGTGAGTGGATGGATGAACAGACTGAGAAAAAAATTAAATAGAGAGGTGGATATGTATTGTATGGACAAATAAATAGAGCTATAGATGTATGGATGGACATATGGGTCAAAACAGATCTAATTGTATGTATGTAAAACTGAAACCAGAAGTTTACATACACTCTCAAAAAAAGGAACAAAACCATTTTTTTTTTAAAAATGTCTAATCGTAAAGCATACTAAACCTTTACTTCAGGTTCGTTAGGATTACCTAAATGATTTACATTTGCTAAATGCCAGAATAATGAGAGAATTTATTACTTTTTTTTTTAGATTTTTTTTTTATTAATTTCTAGAGGGTCAAAAGTTTACATACATTTTCTTGGTATTTTTTTTTTTGGCTTGCTTTTAAACTGTATAACTCTGGTCAAATGTTTTGGGTCTCCTTCCACAAGCTTCATATAATAGTTTTCAGGAATTCTGTCCCAGAAAATAAAATTCTGGCACTTTATAATTAATGTTCTCAACTAACAGCAATAATAAATAATTAAGTCAGGATCTTGATGGTTTATTGTGGGTTTGTTTTTTACATGAAGAAATTTGTGTTACAAGTTAAACAAAAATTCTAATAAACAATTATATTTTAAATTTGAATAGTTTTTGTCTTGCGTTTACATTAATTTTACATTTGAATAGCCAAAATTACAAGTTTCAGTCTATTAAATGTGATTAATCACGATTCATTTTCAAAAAAAAGTGTGATTATTTAGTTAATTTTTTAATCAATTGACAGCACTAATATATATATATATATATATATATATATATATATATATATATATATATATATATATATATATATATATATATATATATATATAATAACGTGTGTGTGTGTGTGTGTGTAGTTGAACTATCCCTTTAATATATTAGAAAAAAGGACTTGAAATGTTTGTCTTGAAAATGTCAAATACTAGAAAATATATTCATATTTATGCAATGAAGTAAACATCGGAGTGGCTTTACACTGGAAAAAGATGAATATCTAAAAATACCAAACATGCCTGCTGCTTCTCAACCCTTTAAAGTCGCTCCTGTCATTGCCACCCAGGCTTTAAGTAGGACACCGCCATCTCTAAATGGTGTCATGGTCAACCTGTTAAGAGAACCGACTCATTTCTGAGAAAATTGTGTTCGTAGGACTAATAGTTGATGAAATTAACAAGATGCTAAAATTATACACACTGCCCTCATGCTCAGTGCATTACAACACATGGCTATAAAGCAATGTTACAGTTCAGCACCTATGAACAAGAGAATAAGAGACACCTAGGAACATATGTAAGAAATAGAAATGTACTTCATAGGCTCACATCCCATTTTCAAAATTACTTTAGTTCACTAGTTCAAGATGCTTAACTATATATAAATATATATATACATATATATACCATTCATCCATCTATCCATTCACCAATGTCCATCCAATTTATATATATGTTCTTCCATCCAATTTATATACATGTTCACCTATTAATGCCTCTCTTTTTTCTCTAAATCTATCCATCCATCCATATATACAGTTAAAACCAGAAGTTTACATACACTGTATAAAAGGGCCATAACCATTAAAAAAAACAAGCCAGGTGTTAATGTTACTAAACTTTTTCTCTTTTAGGATTATCAAATTTGTTTCTGTTATGCTTAATAGCAGAATAATAAGAGTGAGATTGTTTGAGAAATTGTTATAACTTTTCTTGAAAGTCAAGTTTACATACAGTAAAATTATTATTCTTCTGAAAAAGCTCAGATGATGGTGTCAAGGTTTTGAACGTTTCTGATTGGCTAATTGACAACATTTGAGTTAATTGGAGGCACAACTGTAGAATAGTATTTAAGGAAAACCTCAAACACACTGCTTCCTTGTGTGACAACATTGGGAAATCAAAAAGCCAGACTCAGCAAAAAAGGCCAGATTACAATTTGCTAAATTAAAAAATATAAATATAAAGATAAAGATAAAGAATATTTTTTGGACACATGTCCTGTGGTCTGATGGAACTAAGATTGAACTGTTCGGCCATAATGACCAGTGTTACATTTGGAGGACAAAGGGGAAAGCTTACAAGCCTAGTAACACCATCCCAACTGTGAAGTATGGGGGTGGCAGCATCATGTTGTGAGGCTGTTTTGCTGCATGAGGGACTGGTCCACTTCACAGTATGGATGGCATGATTAAGAAAGAACATTATGTAAAAATACTGAAGGCACATCTGAAGACATCAGCCAGGAAATTAAACTAGGCCACAAATGGGTCTTCCAAACATACCATGACCCTAAGCATACTGCCAATTTAGTTAAAATGTGCTTTAAGGAAAACAGAGTGAATGTTTTAGAATGGCCATCAAACAGCCCTAATCTCAATCCTAAAAAAATAAAAAAATAAAAAAAAATAAAAAATTTGGGCAGAGTTGTGGTCATATATATATATATATATATATATATATATATATATATATATATATATATATATATATATATATATATATATATATATAATCATAACTAAGGTCACGTTTTGGTATGCACCTTGGTTTTGGGGTCATGGCAGAGCTCATTTGTCAAACTTAATACCAGAGCAGTGAGCCGAAGAATCTTGAAGGCGAAATTAGTGTTGCGATCTATTTACGATAACAAGTTTGCATGACAATGACAACATGGCGGAACCACTACTGAGCAATTTTTGAACAATACACTTTGTAAATTGTGTGTAAAACAAGTGTAGAAAATTGTATTATATAAAAAAAGCATTGGTTGCTGATTTTACCAGCAGAAGTTGTTACTCCACCCTCTTTGCTGGGCATCATTATGGAAGTTTTACATTTTAACTCACATTATTTAAGACTATGGATCTCTGGAAGAGTTTGGGAAGCACATTTCACTATATTGTTTAGTTCCTGAACAATGAATCCTACTATGACAGTTCCGCGGCAATTTATGTAATGATTTGGGAAACACATCAATGGCCATTAAATCTGGTCACAGCAGTAGTCTGTCAAAGGAACTTGAACTGTCACATGGTTGAGTGATGAACAGATTTGAAAACTTTGCAAAGCTGAGTTTAACGACCATGTCATGATTTGTCCATATAAAATTATTGTTCCGGCGATACATTAATTTCTTAAATCACTCAGAGAAGAAGTGTCCTTCCTGTGGTCAAGGGCAGTTAATCTCCACTATCTCATGTCATTTTCTTGTTGATGGCTCTCCAATGCTTAATGTCCTAGTAAATGACACCGCTCTAACTGAGCCCCTGACAGCTGTCATAGGGCTTGTAGGACTGCTGGCAGAATCCTGTAATATCCTGCCCATGACACAGAACAAACGACTTTGTCCTACTTTAACAAATGTTATTATAGCACTCTCTGACAGAAAATCAAAACATAGAGAGGGAAAAAATATAAAATGCAGAAAGAAACAGCAAGACAGGCACTCAACCCGAGTAATGGTTAGCATATATTATTCTGATTAGCATATATCAGAATGAGGCAAATTTTTGTAGCCTAGATTTTGAGAAGATCTAAAATTGTTGAGATGTTAAATTTTTTTGGAATTTGTTATATGATTAAATGTTAATAAAAAAAAAAGATTTTAGAGGTATAATTAAATAGGTATAGAGCTTTTTGAGATTTACTTTTTCTTCTGGGAAATCCACTACCAATGTCACACGAAGATTGCAGGTATTTTGATACAAACCAGTCTCTCATAACTGTGATGGAGATTATGTGTACTTATCAAGCTGGTTTGCTTACATTACTCACAACAGCATGCGAAACTGGTTGATTAATGATTTCAGTATTTATTTATTTATTTATTTATTTTTTACTATTAAATGTAATTAGCTTTCAATGCCCGTACATACTGCATCCTGTGTTATTTTGTTTAATTGTAGGGCTTGTTTGGATTATTTTATGGAGAGCTTTGTTAACCACGCCAGTTAAAGACAATTACCTTTTTATTATCCAAATGTGTCTACAAATATTTTGAACTCTAAAAATAAACAAAAATAAAACTTAAGAGTTTCTATGGGCAGTGCCGTGACTTTCTTGTACTGTAGAAATTGAAGCCAACACTGGGACATTTTGGAATCAGTCTGTGCAGTAGTAAACATTAGATAGAACTACGCCATCAAAATCCAGCCCTATCTCCCACAGATCCAATCATAATCACAATATCATGACAAGAAACCACATTTTTACAGCATCAAATAACTGACTTACAATTTAACATACATCAAGATGTTTAGAACTATATAAAATGGTGGAACCCATATTTATTTTTTGTTATTGTAAATAAAAGGATCTGTTTAGACCTGGGGTCTTGTTTTTCATATGTGGATTACACAGTTAGCTGGTTATTGAGGATTTGACACGATCCATGATCGTTTTGTTCTTCAAAACTCATCCGAGAGTTGTTGTCATAAAAACAGTTCTGGTAGCTCAAACCTGCTCGGGAGCAGGCTCATTTCATATAAACAGGATTAGATCGGTTCATTTTTAAGCAAAGGTATTACTTAAGGTATGTACCAAATTCTAATATTTTCGTAGAGTAGTTGTTATATACACTTGGGAAAATAGTAAAAATATTTTTAACTATATATATTACATACTATATATATATATTGATTTATATTGATATAAACCTTTTAGATACAAACACATACAATCGTTTTAGTACAATTTGTGTATGATAATAGACATGCACAATATGTAAAGTTTTTAAAAACAATAAGACATTTATTCAGTCATAAATAAGTTTTGACAGTTAATATGACAGTGATTTGATGCTTCACAAAAGTTGCAGACACCATTGCCAATAACAAAATGCTTTTGTGATTTCATGATTTCATAATTTCAAAGAAATTATTTAAAAGAGTCCTTCACAACACACGCAGTTATCACAGATCAGTTTATCCAGACATTTTAATCTGATTCACAAACTTGTTTAGAGAACCAATTTAGCGAAAGATCAATTATCAAGATTGAAAGATTCAAGATCAGCCAAATTATCTTAGATCATTTAAGTGAGATATGAAGAACGGACCCCAGGTTGCTTTATGTATTCATATTCATGTATCTGATTTCTGAAAATAATTAATGTATATTTAACCACATGAATAAGTTATGCATAACAAAATGAAATGATGCAGGGAAAAAGTGTAAAAAGTCAGTGAAATCCCATCCCAGACAACAGATGAAATCTCTTAATGGTTATTGAGCAGAACAGATTTGATAGATGAGACCCATAGAACCATTCAGATTTTAACACTGTTAAAGTCTGTGAAAAACTCACACCTGAGCCATTTATGTGACGCCTCACCGCAAGAAGTTCGCTGGTTCGAGCCTCGGCTGAGTAAGTTGGCGTTTCTGTGTGGAGTTTGCATGTTTCTCCAGGTGCTCCAGTTTCCTCCTATAGTCCAAAGACATGCAGTACAGGTGAATTGGGTAGGCTAAATTTTCCATAGTGTATGAGGTTGAATGAGTGTGTGTGTGTGGATGTTTTCTAGGGATGGGTTGCCGCTGGAAGGGCATTCGCTGCGTAAAAACTTGCTGGATAAGTTGGCAATTCATTTCGCTGTGGCAACCCTGGATTAATAAAGGGACTAAGCCGACAAGAAAAGGAATGAATGAGTTCAGTGCTTTCTCCTTGTGTCATTCTATTGTTATTACACATAACTAATTTATCAGAGTTGTTTTGTTTTGTTTTTTATCTTTGTATTGTTTGGGGTTTTAGTAAAACCGGGTTCAATTTTATGTAAACATCTCCTTAAGAAATATTATTCCCAGAAAAAAAGCATCACGTGTTTAATACAATTTCCCCCACTGTGTGATGCCCATATAGCCCACAGCATTGCACTCTCACACTCTGTATTTATTTATTTATTGGTGTATTTATTTATTTAATTTTGAGGGGAAGTTTAATTTGCATTTGTGTTTTAGTGATCAAATGCATTTAGACCTGTTTAGGTTAATCAGGAATGCATCTCAGACCAGATATGGTTGTGGCTGGAAGTGAATGAGAATTATTTATATTATTTCCTTAATGTCCAATTTATAGTTTTTTTTTTTTTTTTTTTTTAATGTCAACACCCACCCCAACCCTAAACTCAACCGTCACAGTAACAAAAAAACAGTGGTTGTACCGAATATTATTTGTTATCTATTAAATTACCCAATTAATTGTATTTTTAATGCCTACCCCCACCCTAACCGTCACAGTACTGTAAAAATCTAATTATTGTTAAGTAGTATTATAAAAAATGCTACTATAATTTATAAGCATATCGCACTTCTGGACAGTTGCATATCCAATCTAGACTTTACCAATTTACATCTGTCCATATAAATCCAATCAGAAAAAAAAAATGCATGAAGTGACCAAGTCTAACAGCCTCATTGATACACCACATAGTGGCAACCATTGAAAATCCAAGTCATTTCAAAACTGTTATGAAGAAAGAAAGAACTGCTACCTGAAATGACATCACTGTGTCAAAATAAATGATTCAAAAAGCTTCACGAAACCAAATGCTAAATAAAAATATTTCTGTCATACCACTCTTTCCTGGCCACCAAAGCTCTTTTATGTGACAACTTTAACCCAGATGTATCGTAAAATAACAATGTTTATGCTGCAAACCCTGGGCATAGGCTTCAAAAACCACAAGATATGAATCTGTGATTTATAAGTCTCCAGGGAGTCTAAATTCAATCTGAAGCTGTCATTGAAAGAATGACTATATTCCAGTCAAGGACAGGGTGTAATCGTCATTCTGAATACTGTGAGCTTGCCAGATCCTTCTAGTCTTTGTAAATGTGGTAAACATGTAACCCACTAACACCAATTCTCACTCTATTTACTATGTGTGTCTCTCTATTTCTCTCTCTCTCTCTTCTCAATGCAGTTACCATGGAAACTGTTCTGGTCTTCCTTTTTCCCCTTCTAGTCTATGTGGCGGGTAAGTACCCTCCCTTCAGTCCACTGGGATCAGAAAGTATGGAGAAAAAAAACAAAAAACATGACATGACATGACACATTAGCGCCATCCTAGAAGTCATTTACTGAGAATTTGATCAGTGACCTCTTCAAATCTAAGGGCATGTGTATGTGCATTTGTGTGTGCTTTCAGTAGATTTAATATAAAACTGTGCTTATCTTTTCTGTGAATTGCTTTTACATATCTGTAAATGCATGTCCTGATTTGGCCAAACAAACCTAATTTGTAAAACGAGAGCATTTAAATGCGCTTCCATCCATGCCAGTCCTCTGAAAGACTCCACCCAAGCCATAATTAGGCCACATGAACCCACCAGCACATGTGCACTGGATTCATTCTCACACACAGTGCTCTCTACAGTGGTAAAAATTGAATCTTTCTGCTCCGTCAACAAACATGTTGTTGACCACTAAGTGAATGCACCGCTGACTTGTTTTCATTTGCTTATCTTACATAATTTAACAAGGCCTCTTTCTTCTACCCTTCATACTTCGTAAAATCATTTTTTTATGTTTTCATTTTTTTATTTTCCTCCAATAATAATTTGTTCTTCCTTCCTACTTTACTACATTAAAGGTGCTGTATGTTTTTGACTCTTCTAAAGCAGGGGTTCCCAAACTTTTCAGCCCGCGACCCTCAAAATGACAATGCCAGTGACTCGCAACCCCCATTATCTTCTGAGGTGGATTTTAAATACAGAAACCTTGCATGCAATGGCGCACACACACCAATAGACCCAAGTCTATTCTTCATTTATTTTTGTAATGTATGACAGTGCTGTAAATGAGCAAGAAAGTTTATCCTAGTGCTATACAATCAATCTGCTGTACCTGACGCTATTGACTATTGCTGTGTCTTTAATATAATGTTTTCCAACAGAACTAGTAACTATAAGCTACTAGTAACTATATAGTATAAACTATAAACGACTATTTTTTTTTTCTCTTCAGTAAGTTATGGATAAAAATTGGTAATTCATGCTTTAATAGAATAGATTTTTAGAAATCACCAGATGACCCCCCTTTCATTGTCCCGCAACCCCTCCGGGGGTCCTGACCCCCACTTTGAGAATCACTGTTCTAAAGCATAAAAACACCATGATTTAAGAAACATGCCCAGTGAACATACATTTTCATCTGAAAAACAATGCTGAAGTCAAATATTCTGCTTTGAAAATGTGCTTTCCGTGCTGGAACGTCTGTGTTTGTTTTGGTCATTTAATCCGCCAGTTTACCAACAGTTTAGCCAATTATATCTTAGCACCCCGTGTGACTCATTCAGTCATGAAGGCCCTTAAATCACGCATACGAGAATGAAATGTGACCTCTAGTTGACAGCAGCAGACTCTGAAATGAGCAAAGATTCAGTTCCACATGAAGTTATTGATTAGCAAATAACATAAATATTATGAATGTAAACATTAGGTGAGCAGGTTACTTTCTAACCCTCTGTCCTAACAACACGCTAAGTGATGAGATAAGCAGTAATAAGCAATTTGGCTGTTTGCACCAGACAAAACACAACAGAAATTTAAATACAGTCGTTTAGAAGCACAGAATGGTACACTTACTGCACTCCAACAAAATAAGCTTTATAATCCAATCAATACACATTAAACATCTTTAACAGCATTAAATGTACATGCTGAATAACTGATATGTGCTAAATTTCAATTTCAAACGGTTTATTTTAATTTTTAAGATCTGAGGTGACCTGCTGCTGCTTTCAGTAGTATGGCAATAAATGTCATGTAAAATGGCATCCAAACTCACATTATTAGCTTTTAAAACTGAATAAAGCACATGATGTGTATCTAAGGAGATTTTTGTCCATTTTCTGTTGTGCAAGAAATAGAAGCCATTTCTAAAATATAAATTTCAGGGGTTGGCTAGAATATAAACTACTTTTAATATGGAAAATATTCCTTCTATTGAGTGCCATTGTTTTTATTTAGAACACGGTTTAAATCAGCCTTAAATCAGCCTTTAGGCTAGATAGACATAATTCTGTTGATGTTGTCAATCTGGCAACTTGCTCTTGTGTGTGTTTTGAACCAGGCATGCAATAATTAATCAACCACTAGATGTAAAACGTACATACTGCACCTTTAATTTATGTCTTCCTTCATTCATGTCTTTTCATACATTAATCATAGGGTTGGGTATTGTTTGGGTTTTTTCAATACTGATGACAAATCAATACTTAAAAAATAAATAAATAAAAATAATGGTGACGGTGCCAAAATTGCCCCTGAACAGATATTAAAAAAATAATAATAATAAAAGGCCACACAAAGATAGCTCGCTGAAACACACACACCTGTTTAGTGTACAAAATAAATTTTACTGTTTACATTCCTATACTCAACTACAAATCTTTTATGCTCAATGAATTTTTTTTTTCCATTAATTAAACAACAACAACAACAACAACAACAACAACAAATTTATCACACCTCTAAATCAAACTGAAACCTGAAATCAAACACCTTAATCTAAGGCACGTGTGTCAAATCCAGTTCCTGGACAGCTGCAGCCCTGCACAGTTTAGCTTTAACACTAATTAAACACACCTGATCAAACTAATTGAGTCCTTTGGGCTTGTTTGAAACCTACAGGCAAGTGTGTTGAAGCAAGGTTGGAACTAAACTATGCAGAGCTGCGGCTCTCCAAGAACTGGATTTGAAACCTGTGCTATAAATTTGTGCTATAATTATTATTATTTATTTTTTTGCATTTGAGTCCTTACAGAACAATAATTGATACAAATAATTGTGTTTCTTACAAAGAAACATAACAATTTAATGTATTTTATGTCAGAAAAGAGGCTATTCACATGACTTCATTTGATTTAACTCTTATTTCTTTTAAAGGAGACGTCCTACAAAATTTCACCCCTAAACCTTATTACGGGGTGAGCAAATTAATGTAAAATGTATGAATTAGATCATACAAATTAATATGAATCAGTAATAAATAAAATAAATAAAATATTTACAAATTGCCATGAGATTGTATTGATTTTAACCCAGTTTTCCCACTTCCATGGCATAGACGTTTCAACAATGGTATGTATGTGAAACTTTTAGAATCCACCAAAATAAATATATTAATTTAAAAATAACATGATGGTTGTCGAATGGATGTAGTCTGAGTTCCTAGAACTATACAAGGTGAAGGCCCCCCAGTGAAACTTCATTTATTAAGGGATCAGAGGCAGTAGCTTGTCTTTTTATCACAATGTGCAGCCGATGAAGTGACACCCTGCTGATGCAGCATATCTAAATGAGATCTTAAAGCAATTTTCTACAGTATTTGCTGTAACCAATTAAACTATTGTGATTATCTCCAGAATAACGTTTAAAGGAATAGTTCACCATAAAATGGAAATTACTACATCATTTACTCTCCCTACAGGTTTAGGGTGGAGATGTGGATTCTCCGTGTTGACGATCAAAAAGTCCACCAGATATATGAATGTTGACCATTCATATATTTGTACAGTACTGATTATAGCTATGTGAGCCTTATTGCCTAAATTTTAGATTATGTGGCTTTAACACACCATTTAGAAAACAACAGCAAAACAACTGTATATATCCTAGGGCTGGGTGACATTGAATAAAAATAAATATCACAATATCATAATTCATATCATTTATTATCTATAATTATTGAATACTTTTTAACAATCCATGATTTTGATTTTATGATTTTTTTTATTTAACCAGTTTATTTTCATTAACCACCATTGCTAAGGTAGATAGTTTTAATAATCAAAAACAAAACTATTTAAACAAAATATCTTATCTCATCATAATAAAATAAACATAAGTGTTAAACTTTATAAATAAAATGCTACAAAGTCTGTGCAATGGTAAAGAGTAAATACTAAACAGTCAAAGCAAACTGTAAGGTATCAGCATCTGTAAGGTGTGAATAATAATGATACAGTAAACCTCTGTTAACAAAACAAACTATGAAAATCAAATCTGAGCTTTCAAGTAATGGAACTAACCACCATTATTCAAATAAATATTGCATAGTGGCTGGGATGCACAAGAAAAAGAAACCAAAAAGCCACTTCAGCGACATCCTTACATAATAATTTTATTTACAATCATATCTCCTCACTGCTGCTTGCAACGGCACTCATTTTTGCATGTTTTGTTATTCTGACCTGGAATGACTTGTTCTCAGGGAATGTAAAACAGGCAAACCATTGCTGCAGCTCTGATACAAGTTTAAGGACAAACATAAAATGCACTGCAGTGTTTAGTTGCTCTGTGTTTGTCTGAGGTAATTAATCTACTGTTATTACTGAAATGTGTATATTCTATACAAAGTGTGAAGCAGATTGGTTACTTCTACACAGCACTCATGTGGCATTCTGGAAAAGTTCAGATGTTTTTGCACACCATGTGCACGTTGCTCGTTATGCAAATGTGCGTGCCTCCATTGTAAATGACAAATTTACACCCAAAGTTTATTGGCATTGCTTCGAAGCACGTGCTCAGCAGCCACATTTTAATAAAACTGTAGCCTTCCTACTGAAACTTCATACCAAACTTCTTTTATCGTTATTGACAATGGTGTACGGTCAATAAATACACATACCGATTTCAAAGCCCAGCCATAATATATAATTTCTGTCTATTTTTATAACATTTTCAGCATGGCTTCTCATAATAATTGCATCATATGGAATGAATGTTATGAATGGTTCAAAACATCTTAAATCAGTACTTTCAGATTTGTGTCTTTCATCTTGCAATTTGTTCTAGAAGAACATAAAATTAACTTACCAATAATGTCACAACTTCTTATCTTGTACAATTCGCATAAACAATTGTTGCATACATGTTCTTAACAATCAAATATTCAGTTATTTCACAACTTTATTATTATGCATCTGCCTACATTAAATACTTTCATTTTCGTATTACACTCATTTTTCTTTATTTTCGCTTAATATGACTATATTCCTTCATTTTCTTTGACTGTCCATTCCTCCACATAATTCTAACCTTTTTTACAAGTTCCCATACTTCTATCCTTTCTTTATTTGTTTCTCATATAACTTACATTTTTTTCTATCAACGTTTTTTTTGCCAAGTTTCTTTACATTCTTCCTTCAGTATGTTTTGTACATTATACATTTTGTGATTCAGTTTACACTTCCTATCTTTTTTTTTTTTGTTTGTTTATTTGTTCTCATAAGGTTCCACTGACCTTGCTTTTTCCATTTCAGCTCTGGTGTGAAGATGAGCACAGTTTTTACAGCACATACGCTGTACATCCCTGTGTGAATAGAGAGATAAAACACCTAGACATACTGAAATTTCTTAATCAATCAATCAATCAATCCACTAATCAAATGTCATATTAAGATTCTTGTTACTGATGTTGGGTGATATTTGATACATTAAGCTCCCAAGCTTGTATTTATAACAATCTTTTCATTCCTTAAAAGCATATTCCAGCATTGATGGTGATTCTAGGTTAGTTTATCATCAACTCCATTTTATCATAACAAACAGTGTACTGTACATTAAAACAACTTTAAAGCATGAATCCCTGTCTAGATTGTTTAAAAAAAATAAAAATAAGAATTAAACCATATTATGAGTACTAAAAGGAAATTACATCGGTGAGAGGTTAATCTTTACAACAGGGGTCTTAAACTCAAATTGGTGACATTCAAGCACAAGAGAAAATAAATCTGATTTAGTTGATGCATCTTAGGATAACAGACATGACGTTTATATTTCAAGCGCATCACCTGTCACCAGTGATAATGCAAATCAGCACGTTTATTATGTCACAGATCAGGTGTGAAAAAAAAAATATATATATATATATATATATATATATATATATGTGTGTGTGTGTGTGTGTGTGTGTGTGTGTGTGTGTGTGTGTGTGTGTGCGTGCGTGCGTGCGTGCGTGCGTGCGTGCGTGCGTGCGTGCGTGCGTGCATGTGTATGGCTGAACTTTAGACACACGCTCAGTCATTCTTTCACAGACTAGATGCAGTCAAAAGTCTAGCTTTTTGTTTCTTGTTGTACATATTGGAGGGGTCATTTAAATTATTTTGAAAATACTACAAATGATAATAATTATTATTCTGTCCCAACCAATTGTATTGTGCAATAGCGTAAGAACAGCAGAAAGCCATTTGGGAAACTTATGTGGCAATTGTTCTTCTCGATATCTTTCTTCTTTTTTATAAAACTACAACAAAGAGAAGAAAAGTATGTACATATTCACATTTACTTTAACAAGTTCAATTTAACCAGCAGTACAATGTTACTAATGTACATAGTTTTTAAGTAAACCTTAATAAGCATATGAGGAAAATCTATTAAATTAGACCATTTGAATGGAATATTAGCAGAAATATCCTATTTACACCACCAGCATAAGCCATATAGAAGTGTTTTTACATAAAATACAAGCGGTATAAAACGGATAATAATCAAATGACCCTTGAATATTTAAAATAATATAGCTTTAGTAAAAATAGAGCACTTATGGACATATATTTTAACGATTAAATCAGCCACACAGAAGTAAAATGCATGTGTGTTACTCTCGGCAGCACACTGAGAGAAAATGAAAGTAAAACTAAACCGAATGTAGTACTATAAATGTCGACTAGGTGGCGGATCAAAACCACAAGTGGCTAGATGAAACTGCACGATGATAGTAGTGATGTCTTGTCAAAAAGAGATGTCTTGGTGGGCCGAATTGCATTATATTTTTTTATGTTAGTTGTGGCCGGAAGGAGGACATGGGCAGGCTGTAAATCGCCCACAGGCTGAGAAGGGTCTGGCTGCAGAGTTACACTTGCATCGTCAGGCTTGTACTCTCAGGCTTGTACGCTCAGGCACCCACACTTCCTATGCAAGTGACGTCATTTACAATCGACACCTGCACCTGTCACCTCACTTGAAATCAACACAAATAAACCAAAAGTAAGTTTTCAGTTCAGTTCATTTGCGTTGACAGTGACGATGTTGTCAAATAGTTCTAAGTACTCAAGTTGTACACCATGACTGATCTTCCACCCCCGAAAAGTAATTAGTAAATTCATCATATGATTAGATGCTTTAATGTAAATTTACCAAAGCACGCTACTATTAACATTCATACCAGCAAAGCTTATTATTCATTTATATAAACTAATAGTTTTTATTTTAAACATTTTAAGGAGTTGTAGTATTACAACTAACAGATAAAGTACACATAATGGTCTTACAGCAATGATTGTTGAATGACTTGGGAAACTATTCTTTATAACTATTCTTAATAAGTTAGCACGTCTGCGCAGGAATGCATCCATATGAAATCACAGTTGCAGTGCAGCTTCAACAGTCTCTACATGATCTCAGCCCATTGTTATAGGTCCTCCAAACATAATGTCGAGATCGACTCGATAAGGGAACATCTTCACTCACTTAACGGAAAGAAAGCGACACATGATGTGTAATATTACTGCAGAGCTGTTTTAAGACAAGCATTCGTGGTTCTTTACGATCTGTTTACGCAACTATAGCAACTGCGGCGCCCGTCGTCATATGTTGCCAAAAACTACAGTGAAAGCTTAGAAAAAAAGGCACTTGAGTAAGGGTGACAGATAAGAAGTTTGTTGCAACAATCTTGATGAAATTCATTACCTCAGAGATTTTTCCGCCTCAGGGACACTCTTGAGTAAAATTAATAAAGGACTTTCATGCCAGCAGCCACAGGTGGCGATTGTAAACGACGTCACTTGCAGAGGAATCATGGTTGCCTAAGCATGCAAGCCTGGCGGTGCAAGTGCAAATCTGCAGCCTGACTCTATAGACCAGGCCTGCAGTTTGAGACCCCTGCTTTACAACTTTTTCCTTTAACCTCACAGGCATCGATTTGGTCTAATGACTTTCTTAGAGTTTGATATACAGCAAATTGTATTGACCATGTCAAAAAAACCCTATCATTATCCCTGAATCACACTGCACATTAGATGATTTCATTTTTTCCCATTATGCATCTAGCTTAGAGCACTGTGATCTTTCTAAACAAGCTAAAACACCCACCACAAACAAACAGTCTGCTTTCAGTTATTGGATGTTCTTGTGAAAATGTTTCAGTTTTTCTCATTTCTCATCATTGTTTCTGCTCTCTGTATTGATCTCCTGTCCTAGGTTTGTCTGACTCTGCTCCCCAAGGCAAGTTGTAATGCATTTTTTTCCTATGTGCATTAATACATCACTGTGTATTACCAATGATTCAATTCAGTGTTTAATTTCTAACTGTTTCCTATCAGGGGAAAAGGGGAAGGAACTGAGCCCATTTGGATATGGTAAGAATCAATACTTACAAAAGTGTGCACACACACACACATACCTTATTTACTAGCAACACTCAAACATTAGGATATCAATTATTGGGTTACAATCCCTATAAATTGTGCCACCTATATAGTCACACTTAATATATAATACAATTCAACTGTGTTATCCGAATAAAATTACATCCTGCGGATGCAGCATATCTAAATGAGATCTTAAAGCAATTATCTACAGTATTTGCTGTAACAAATTAAAATATTATAATTATTTCTAGAATACCATTTTAAGGGATAGTTCACCATTTATTAATCATTTACTCTCCTTCATAGTGTTTAAAGCAGTGGTCCAGAGTGTACTTTAAAGGCTTGGTTGTGTTTATAAGGTGCAAAAAAACAAAACGAAACAAAAAGTTACTTAAAAAAATTACTTAAATTAATTACAGCTATTATTTACATCATATTTTCTAGTTCCTCTGAAAGGCCCGTCCTCAAGAGGCTCTGATTGGTAAGCAAACATAATGTGCTTTGATTCACAGATTGGCTCTACCTCACCCGGAAAAGTGCCATGACCCTACAAAAACACAGTTTTGTGCTGTGTAAACACAGTCAGTCAAAGTAGCGGTTAGCAGTATCAGTTTGTGCCGGAATCAGACAGAAAATGGACACAGAGGACACAGCTGAACATCACACCTACTCTCTAAAATAAAATATGACAAGTGTCTTCAAAATTTCATCACCTTAGAATTATAAAATTATTCTATCTGACATTTTTGTCAAAATTAAGTTAATGACATAGTCTTAATAAATGACAACCTTTTTACATGATGTGATGTTTTTTTATAAGTTTTACATTTTAAGACTTTTTATTAAAAAAAAAAACAAAAAAGGTTTTATCTACAAAGCCGACCTCTAGCCTGCATTTCAAATACACACACACACACACACACACACACACACACACACAAGGACCAATCAGGATCAGCTTTCTTTGTCTTTTCACCAGACTGCTCCATTGAAAGAGGGAAAGACCAAATAGACACACAAAACTACTTAAGTCAACTTAAATCACTAAAAATGACTAAATAATGCTGCACCACACAAAATTGAGAAAAAACCTGAAAAGATGTGTTTAAATGTGATGATTTAGAAGCATTTTGTTTTTACATTTTACATTGAGATGAAATGTAAACTTGACTTTATAGTAACAGAAACACTTATTTAAAAAAAATAAATAAATGTGAAATATTTTACCAAATTAATTACATAAAATTAACATCTGCACTGGATAAAATATTTAGCACAGCCTTGCATGCTTAATTTTAAAAAGAAAAAATATATTCATCCTAAAACATAACAATAAAGGTAGAAAGCAAAAATGTAACTCTCAAGCATAAACATGTTGTTACAACACCAAATTATATATTATTTTGATTGTATTTCTTGAAAAGTAGTCCTTCAATTAATGATCTGCCAGATAGAACCTTATAGTTCCAAGCGGAAAAAGACTTTAGAATTAGAAAGTTCTATCTGCATTTGCCCTGTGTTACAATGACCAGCGATCGCTCTCCGGAGATCGCTGGTTCCCACTATAATCATGGACTACACTTCCTCCTTCCTCTGGACTACATATGCATACATGCTCTCCGGTCACACTCACGCCTGCTCACTCATCTAAACTGATTACACTCGCATCACCTGAGAACTTTTAGAGACTGATTACACACCCTTCATAAGCCACTCATTCACCCATCCAGTTTGCCGAGTCTTGTTATCTTTCACAGTAGCATTACAACACGTTTCCCAGTCTTGTTATCCTGTGTACCGACCATTAGCCTTGTTAGCCTTTTTGTCTTTGCCTGCCGCCTGCCTTACTGATCTCTTGCCTGTATTCGACTGTGATTCTGGATTGTCTTCTCAGCCCTGTTTGCACCTGTGTTGACCATTGCTTGCCTAACCACGAATAAACCGGCATTTGGATCTTACCTTTTTTAGTGTATGTGTCAACCCCTTCACAACACCCTGTTTGTTTTACCCCAATTTGCAAATGTAAGAGCATTTTGATAATTTACATGTAGAGTACATTTAGGGTCTCTGTCATGTTAATGTATGAAAGAGAACTGTTACACACATATTGTTTGCTGTATGGAATGCAAAAAAACTTTGAAGCTCAATATCTCAAAATCATTCAGAATGCAGATAGAACCTTATAATTCTAAGGTGACAATATATTAGATTTATAAGCAAGTGTAAGTCATATCAAACGTTCACATATCTTTTACTAGTTTGTTATTTGACATTTAGAACATATGGAAAATGGCCGCATAAAGAAACACTGCAGCGCTGGTAAGGATTGTGGATTTTTACAACGGTTTGACTGGTAAATATGAATTTGTAGCTAAATTGTTACCATGCTAAACAGCATTTCCCAGTGTTTACATCCTTGTTTGCATCCTTGCTACAAGATACCTTTGATGCTAGAAACTGTGCATGTAATAGATCAATTTTAACAAATAAGACACTTACAGGTTGTGGCTCACAATCTACAGCTTTCTCTATTATAGTTGAAGCTGCTCCATTGAGGAGTTTTTAGCTGAATCCAGCACTGAACTGGGAGAGATTCTGGAAGCTGTCCTTTGTCAAATGCTAGCTGTATCTTTTTTTATAATTATCTAGAACATAGTTAAAATTAAACTGTAAGCACTTCTCTGTTTGTATCATGCCCTATGGAAGCCCAATTTAGAAACAGAAAAATCTCTGTGGAAAAGCAGCATTTTGACGACATTTTAGCTTTCTCTGCTATAACATTACATCGCCCCTTTGCTAAGCATGGCATATGCGCATAACCTGAAGCATTTGTGATCTCACTAGCCTGGATAATTTTTTTTTTTTTTAGTCCCTTAACTTTGTTTGCTGTAGGCTTTGCTAAGCTAACTCTGGAAAAGCCAATATCTCCCTTTGCATTGAACTTTTGAACATATTACATTCAGAGATGTTGTTTATGTTCACACAACTACGATATACATCAACAAAAGTTTAAAATATGATATCATAGTGGACCACCACTTTAAACCTTGATGAGTTTCTTCTGTTGATCAAAAAAAAAAAGAAAAAAAAAGAAGATGTTTTGACGAATGCTGGTTGCTGGAATCTATCTACTTTGATAGTAGGATTAAAAATACTAAGTCAATGGGTGCCAGCTACTAACATTCTTCAAAATCAGTTATTTTGTGTTCAACAGTAAGAAAAGGAACTTAAACTGGTCTTGAACTATTGAAGGGTGATCAAATGATGGCAGAATCTTTTTTTTGTATTAGGAGAAACTCCCTATAAAATGTGTAGGCTCTTTGAAATTTGATGAACTTCTTAATTATTTGAAGAGACTTCACTTTATTATTGTACTATGGTATAATTGTATCATTCTGAGAATGGATTAAATCACCATAAACATAGGTCAGTGCACAACATGAGGCAAAATGGGCTACACAACATCACTCACAGCACAATTTTAGATTTGACCTCATCAAATAGTGAGTGTACAATAGTGTAAACACTAATCGTTCTTGATACATCCTTGCTGACAGTGAAAAACCGCCTACTGACCTGTCAATCAACTATTTAAATCTAGAATTATAATATCACATGTGGTATAGGGTCACAAAAGTGGAATGATCATATCACATTGCTCTCTTGTCAAACTTCAAGTTATACAGAAAAGAAAGGTTATAAAGGGAGAAAAGTTATGAAACCATCACAGCCGACACTAGATCAGGCTGTACAAACAATCTGAACAGCAAGAGGGGCAATTGTCAGGGAAGAAAACAAGAGGCCAGTTCCATCACTGACAGAACACCAGTGCTCTTGGCTGCCCAGAAATCAACAAGCCCTTCAGCTTTGACTGGTTGGAGAGTGGCTGGAGGCAAGACTCTTCTGCCACAATTGCAACATCATGCCTGGATGTCTTCAACATCTTTCCACCTGTCCGTCCATCTGTCTGTCAATCCCCCCCTAACATCCACCTATGCATTCATCCATCCATCCATCCATATATATATATATATATATATATATATATATATATATATATATATATATATATATATATATATATATATATATATATATATATATAATCTCTATCAGAGGTCGCTTTAACTGAATATTTTCCGTCATTGACAGATTTTTTTCAGCAGTGACGGAAAAATCTGAAATTGATCCGTCATTTTGACGGATTATGCTGAGAGGGATCGATTGTAATTTGTTGCTAACTGTAATTCCCATTCCTGTCCAGCTGATGGCGATTATCCTTGTTTTGTCTCCTCTTGTCACCGCTGTGTAGTTGCAAAAACAGACAAACCTGCCAACAACACAATCTTGTTTTTCCCAGGAGTCTCCTTTTTTTCAGACCCATCTCCCGCATCGTTCTATCTCCCAGGAAACTCCTGGAATTCCACCACCTCCCCCCGCTCTTCAGCTTTTTGGTACGGTCCCCATGCGCACCGAACACAACGCACAACCGTCCCCATACCTGCTCTACGCCTTTCAGTTCGCGTGCACCACACCTACCCCTTCCGCTCTTCACTAGCTGAAGTAGCTCTAGTAATTCCGGGCTCCAGTGTGGCAGCAGAACGCGGCTTCAGCCTCCAGAACAAAATAAACTATCCGGAGAAGTCGACTTTCCGAGGCAAAGACACAGAATTTAATGACAATTGCCTCTGCATCAGTCTCCCTTGATGCGCCTGATTACACACAGGCAAGCACCCAGTTCAGGTTGGCGCAGGAGGAAGATGAGTTAAGGCAGATAGGAGTTTTTGTTTGTTTGTCAAATAAATAAATGAATAATTTAGCCTATATGCTCGTCGTGCAAGTTCATTATTAAAATATGAATGAAAAAAGCGATTAGAAAATAATTAAATGCTAATTAAACGACGGTCAATAATAGGTTATGAGGGAATTTTTACAACCCTCTCTGTCAAAATGACAGACAAGAGAAAGTCTAACTCAACCTCTAATATCCATTCATTCTATACATCCATCATGCATCCACCTATCAATACAACTTTCCATCCACCCATCAATATATACATCCACCATACATCCACCTATCAATTAATCAGTCCAAGAATTTATCCATTCATTTAACCACCCACCCATCTATCCATAGCATTTATCTATTCATCCACCCATGCATTTATCATACTTCTCTATTCCATGTACCATCCATCTATTCATTGTCTGCCCATCCATCCATGCATGTACTTATTTATGCATCTACCCATCTGCCCATCATCCTTTCATATATCCATGCACCATCCATCTATTCCTTGTCTTTCCATCCATCCATGCACTTATCTATTAATCTACCCTTGCATCCATCATACTTCCATATACAGTATCAATGTACTATCCATGTATTTCTTGTCTGTCTATCCATCCATCTACTCATGTATCCATCATACTTCCATATATCTAAGCACCATCTATTCCTTGTCTGTCCATCCATCCATCTATGCATGCATTTATCTATGCATCTATTATCCATCCATCCATCCATCCATCCATCCATCCATCCATCCATCCATCCATCCATCCATCCATCATACTTTATCCATCAATCCATGCATGCATTTATTTATTCATCTACTCATGCATCCATCATTCTTCCATATATCCATGTACCATCCATCTATTACTTGACTTTATATCTGTCCATCCATCCATCCATCCATCCATCCATCCATCCATCCATCCATCCATCCATCCATCCATCCATCCATCCATCATACTTCTATATTTACATGTACCATTCATCCATCCATCTATACTTCCATCCATCCATCCATCCATCAATCCATGTTTGCATTTATCTATTAATCTACCATGCATCCATCTCACTTCCATATACAACCCGGGCTCATTGTGGAAATGTGGCCCCGCGGACGTTTCTGCGGACCGCGATTTACTTCCTGGGAGGTACGTATTCGAGCGTTTTTTTTTTTTGTTTTCGCGGATCTCGGGGGCGCACCATTCTCACGCAAAAAAAGCCGCCGGATCGGGGAAAAAAAAAAAAAGCAAAAGCACTCCTCTTCGATTTCGACCACGTTTTCGGATCGCACCGCGTTCTCGCCCTCATTTTTCGGATTCCGTTTTTTGTCTCACCTGATTTCCGGAACCTGCTGTTCCCCGGACTCGATCCCGGTCGTCGTCCACCGCGGCCGGCTCCGGCTCCTCCTCCTCGTCCGGGGCCTCCGCTCCGCCGACGCAACGCTGTGAGCTAGACGGACAAACTGATTGCGTCGGGAAAGCCCTCCACTCGGAGGCGAGCCATCGGCCGGCGAGCGCGAAGAGGAGGGGCGGAGCGGCGCCACACCGCCCTGCAGCGTTCGCTCGAAAAAAAACAAACGCGGCCTTTACGTACCTCCGGCCACGTAAATCGCAGTCTCCAGAAACGTCTGCGGGGCTACGTTTCCAGAATGAGCTTGGGTTGTCCATATATCAATGTATTATCCATGTATTCCTTGGATAATACATTGATATATGTATATCAATGTATTATCCATGTATTCCATCCATCCATCCATCCATCCATCCTTCCATTCATTTATCTATTTATCTACTCATGCATAATCATTCTTCCATATATCTATGCACTATCCATCTATTTCTTGTCTGTGCATCCATCCATCCATGCATGCATTTATCTATGCATCTATCATCCATCCATTCATCCATCTATACTTCCATATATCCATCAATCCATGCATGCATTTGTCTATTAATCTAACCATGCATCCATCATTCTTCCATATATCCATGTACCATCCATCTATTACTTGTCTGTTTATCTGTCCATCCATCCATCCATCCATCCATCCATCATACTTCTATATATACATGTACCATCCATCTAACATCCATCCAACCATCCATCCACCTATACATACATCATTCTTCCATCAAACCATCCATCCATTATCCATCCATCCATCCATCCATCCATCCATCAAAATGTCCACCCAACAATTTATATATTCATCTTTTAATAAATATTTCCATCCATACATCAGTCAGTCCATTCATCCATGCATCAATCAATATTTCCACCCATCCATCATCCATCCATCCATTCAAATTCACCCTATTTACTTTCTTAATTTAAATTACTTGATTATAAAATGTACTAATGCATATTCCTTAACATAATACGCTACCATGTTATACTGCATTCATAACACACTATTATTATTACGTTTTTGTCTCTTGAGTCTTTCTTGAATGATATATCTGCAAATTGAAATGCTTTATCTCTTATCCAGACTATGAGAGTTTGAGGATCGGGGGCTTGGCGTTCGCCGTTGTGCTGTTTGCTCTGGGAGTGCTCCTTATTCTCAGTAAGAAATATATTACTTTGAAATTACTGTGGGAAAAAAAATGAGATTACAGCACAATAGCTAAACTAAGCAGCCTCTCATAACATACAAATTATGAAGCAGTGGCTTTTTTCAACTGAGCATGGGATAAAGCTATATCGTGAAAATAGAGATGAATGAGTAAATGTCACACTTGGTGACAGAGATATCAATGAAGCCATGCAAGCTATTAACATCTCAGGAATAGCATATGTAAAGAATTATTATCTCCTGTTATCCCAGTCATTATCCCAGAATAAATCCTGACAGGTAATTTGTATAATTTGATATTCATCAGTTTGATCTAAATTGCTTTGCTTGTGTGCAGGCCGCAGATGCCGCTGCAGTATCAACCAGAAACCCAGGTTAGTCCTACTCAAACCTCTATGAAACTTGGTCATTATAGTAACAAGGGATTTGGTTGAACAGAAAAAAAAGTTTATGCCACTATAATTGTTTATAGTGTTAATTAGGTATGTTTACATGCATTTAAGTTTAAAAAACACTTTTTTTTCTTAAAATGTACATTGTATCTTCAACCCCTTTCTCACAGTGTCTGAAAAAGTTTATTTAAGTATTGGGTCTCTGTAAATCTCTGCTTTCCTGCTCTGATTGCTCAGCCTGTTGTGATTGGTCAATTACGGAATGGGTCAGAAACCAAATGCTAATTTCCATAACCAAATTGTACAAATTTCAACACATCTGTTTGAGTACAAATCACTGTCTTTTGAAAGTAGGCGTAATGTGCAATATTTTGGCATGTTGACAACATGAACCAAACTTTGCTTGATACAAAATGGACTGCAGTGTATAAGACTTTGGTGGCAGTTTATACAGAGTACATATTTATTTTCCAATGCACTATTTTTCTATTGTTTTTCTAAGTAATCATGCTTGTGAGAGGTATGTGACCCTTACGCTCAAGTCTCACATCTTTTGAAGCACCACGCATGCAAGCACCTCAATTTTTAGACACCATCTTAAACTTTTTACAGCCAGTGCTGCTGATCAATATCAGTTACAAAGCAGTGAACCATTCAAAAGAACTCTAAGGTGTGATAATCCTTGTAAGATTGTTTACAGGCATTCAGTGTCCAGATAGCCTCTCACTTTATGCTGATTTTTTTCAAACCATTCCTGAGCACTAAGTCGCGCAATTTTAGAAGCAAAGATGTGTTTGAGCCCTTATTCTGCAAAAACAACTGCTTGTATTACTTTATCCCAGTTATTTCATGGGTATTGTGGTGCTTCCACAAACCAATAAAAAGTAGGCACTTTAAATAAAATAAAACCAATAAAAAGTAGGAACGCTATGTTCTGAGGTGTAATAGTTTTAAAGTGCAGTTAATAGTGCAGTTAATAGTTGTAAATTTGTACTAACCTACATATTTAATCCAAAAATAGCATCAAACTGTCAAAATGAGTGATGTGACAGACAAGTGTATGGATATATTAGATTAGATTCAACTTCATTGTCATTACACATGTACAAGTACAAGGCAACGAAATGCAGCTTAGGCCTAAGCAGCAGTGCAATAGTAGCAAGTGCAGGATATAGGTATAAGTTATAAAGTGCAGTTATAGTGAAACTATGGTGATATTTACAGATGGATGTACTATGAACATTATATAGAGGTTGTATTAGCTATAAACAGAGGTTTACAAAAACTGAATATAGGTACAGATTGCTATTAGTAATCGAAAGTGTCCATATAGTTAAATTTATAAGCATATAACATGTTCACTGAGAGTTAAGATAAGTGAAGTTTATTTTTAAACTAATTTCGAGAGGATCACTTGCTTATGATTGACCGGAGCTGGTCCCACATTAGCTAACACATGATTTACCAATCAGATGTTCCATACCACAGTCGTCTTCGTTATGAAGAAACCCCCATTCCACCCCTGTCTCCTTTCCTAGATTGGCCAGCTTGGAGGCCCAGCGGTTAGCACTGTTGCCTTACAGTAAGAATGTTACTGGTTTAAGTCCTTACCAGGCCAGTCGACATTTCTGGATGGTGTTTACATGTTCTCCCCATGCTCGCTTGGGTTTCCCCCAGGTCCCCCGACTTCCTCACACCATTCAAAGACATGGGACTAAGTTAATTGACTAATCTAAATTGGCACCATAGATGAGCTCCTAGACAGCAGTATAGCAATCCCAAATTTGTCATTAGCCATAAACAGCAGAGGAGTTCTTGAGATCTACCTGAGCTCAAACTTGCCCTGCAAACGGGAGGGAGCCCCGAGCTTGAGGATCTTACAAGCTCATGGCTCCCTCCAGGGACAGCATGCTAAACACACTTTATAATCAATCAACAGCTACAGTAAGTGTGGACTCTTGAAATATTCGTAGTTACCAGAATAACCCTTGTTATTAGTTTCAGTGGTTGTAATCTGGGAAAAGCATACCTTGTAATTAATAAACAGAAGCATGCAACACCCGTGCAGGTTTGTTCAGGAACTAAGATTGGAATTGCTGATAAGTTGTTTTTGATCACGAGTTCTTTTTTTGTGAGACAAACTTTTTATCACGCACTTTGAACAACTATATTACACATTATATCAAGTGGAATTTCCAACTTGACACCATTGGGGCACTTTAACCTAAGGTATATTTTATATTTTCTCAGGGCTCCAGGAGATGAAGAAGCCCCAGCAGAGAATCTCATGGTTTCCAAGAGTAAGACCGAGTGTTATTTTCACTATTTTTGGTAATTTTGTTTTTTAAACTGACCACTTTTTAACTTCTATTTATTTCACTCTTTCTTGCTTATAAAGCCAAGGAGACTCCTACAGCAGAAAACTGAAAGAGACCAGGTACAGCATCTATCCTTATGAGAATGATTAGAGAATCAAAATGACTGCTCTATTTTGTCATGTCTGCTTCTCTATTTGTTTGCAGTGTTGTTAAACACATAGCCATGGTTGAACAACTTTACTAAAGCTGAGGATGGTGATGATGATGAAGCTGATTCCAGACCATGGCTATGATTGCAGACAGAGATTTTGTGGGAGGAGGAGACTATGACTTGGATTTTTAATGGGCCAGTGTCTTGTACGTAGACCTCTAGTCCTGTCAGGTGAAATCAGTATCTGTATCCGTCTTTCCGTCTTTGCCCTTTTGCGACAGTCCGTCTTGAGTGAGTTGTTTTAGCAAAAGTAGCCACTTTCTTCTAACCACTGTTAATGTTTCTTGGCTCCTCCCCCAACTGAACGTGTACGTACAGATTAAAGGAACGGTTCAACCAAAAATGAATGTTATTATTCCCTTCTGATTCAAGTTATGAGCTAACTCCCGCAAGTTATTTGTTGTAAGTATAGCACAAATTGAGAAGATTATTTAAGTAGCCTTTATTATATAATGATAAGCTAAAAAAAAAAAAAAATTAACGCAATAATTTTCATTTTTGCAAGAACTGTTCCTTTTAATAATTTAGTCTCAACGTCTAACAGTGAAAAACTGTTAATGTTATTGGTGGTGTTACCACTTGTTATTGTCATTTGCATCCCACCTGCTGTGTTCCTCTTTTAGATTGTATAGATTATATGCAGACATATTTAAATACACTTGCGTACTATTAATTCACATGTAATGCAGAATATATATTTGAATATACAGTGTATGCATGTGTGTGCGTGTATGGATAGATCTATTGTAGAGCTTGAATGCGTGTGTGCATGACTGCCCACGTTTAGGGCAGCTCCTCCCGACAATCTTTCAATCATTGCACCCAGACCAAGCACAAAAACAGAACAGCTACACCACTGTACCACAGGGGGTGCCATTGTGCTGTCCCCTGATCAGCTGCAACACTGCCGGGCACAATACTGCCCTCATTTGGACCCACAGCCTAAACATCTGCGGCCTCAGAATGAGACCGCAGGAGCAGTTCACTTCACCATAGTGCCGCTAACCTGTGTCCTTTACCTTTCCATCGCACGTTTACTGTAGCGTATGTATTAGCATTCTTAATGGGATAGTTCACTCAAAAATATTGATATTTTGTCTACTCACCATTGTGCCAATAGAAATTAACCAACAAAAATGTATGTTTATGGGAAATACAAAAGATATTTTATTGGATGTCTGAACCCAGCAGGCACAGGACGTCAACATGATGTCAGACTGATGTTGTACCCCAACGTCAAGGGGGCGCTACATTTTGTTTGAAAATTAAAATTGTGTTGACATCAGAACCCCAATGTCAGGCCGACATCAATGTCCAACCTAAAATAAACCAAATATCAATGTCTAATGAAGTTACAGCTTGGCATTGTGTGGACGTTACCACTATGACTTCTATCAGACGTTGGATTTTGGTCGCCTTACCTGTCAAATAAATGTCGGTATATGACATCAATATGACACTGGTTTAAAATGTTGGCTTGACATTACATTTTGGCCACTTTCTAACACAACCTAAAATCAACCAAATATCAACGTCTTTTGATCTGTTTATTGGACGTCAAATTAACATTGTCCTTAGATGCTGATTAGACATCGAATTTTTGTCACTCGTCATGGCTTAAATCTAACCTAATATTAACATCTTATGATGTTGTTTGCCTGCTGGGAAGGTTCTTTTACAATGAAGAAAGTGTACTTCAGTTTCGACAGACAATAATAGTGACAAAAATGTCTGACAATGTTGTCATTTATAATATATATTTTTTTTTTTTCAATTGTTAAACAACTTGCCACCTTGTGTTCAAACTAAATAATGCAAAATCAATAAGGCATGAGCTAGCTAAATATTTATATTTATGGTGTGCATTATGCTAATTGTTAAATACCACATGTACAGCCTAGTGGCCTATGTAATTTCAAAAAATATGCAAAGGCAAATTATGAGCTACAAAGAAAACAAGTGATCAAAACCAGGAATAAAAGTTTTTCCAAAGAAACTAGTTAAATAAGCCCACTTTTATTTATTTCAGTAGTTCAAATGTTTTTGTTTGTTTGTTTGTTTGTTTGTTTGTTTGTTTGTTTGTTTGTTTGTTTGTTTGTTTGTTTGTTTTTGTACATTTACATGCACTTTTAAAAATAAATTGATGATGATTTTTTTTTTTTTTTTTGCTTTAATCATATGCATTGCAATGTTCATTTAAATTCAATCCCATTACTATTTCATTACATTTCTGTTTGTGTCAAACCATTTTCATTGATGAAACAAAAGCAGACTAACGCTGATTTAAACAGAAAAAAAAACAGTTTACTATGGTATAAAAACAGCACTACAACACAAAAAAGAGAGATCCATTTAGAAAGTTACTTACTTAAATTTAAAATGAATTAGCTGTAGTTAAAAAAAATAAAATAAATAAATATAAATAAATGAACAAATAAAAACGCTGAGTTTTTCTCTCCTTAGGACTTATGTATTCTCTGTCGCCATCTTGTGGCTGATAGCCGCCAATCTCCAACATAATAAATATTTAAAATAGGCACTAAGTTTATAAATAAGCTGCATAGTTGCAATCTAAACAACTACACTCTAGCCTAAAAAAAGCCTCAAAAGTACTGCTGTCCTGCAGCTGCAATATTTGTCAAACTGTAGTGAGTTTAATGATCTGCTGTCACTATAGTCTGCAAGAGTGTTGTTATTGCAGAATATCACACTGCTAACAGCCAATCAGATTCGAGAACCAGACAGAACTGTTGTGTTGTATATAGTTTTAATTTAGTCAAGCTGAGTTCACATCAAATGTGGAAATAAGTTGTACGTTAGCTATGCAAGTGAGCAAATAGAGGTGGATTATTGCAGCATGGTGAAAATGACATAGAATGCGTGACATGTTTGACATGGAAGTGCGGAACTCACCTTAATCACATAAGTTCACATAATTAAACACAAGCAAACAAACTGCAATTGGGGAAAAACATTCCATGAGTAAACTAGAGATGGTGACATGGTGCTCCATGTTTGGCATGAACCCAGCAACAGTGTTTTGGTAATAAAGACTTAATTTGCTATTGGATCAATCAGCAATTGTGACTGTATCTCCTGAATGAATGATTCATTGACAAATGCAATTTTTAAACATGATAATATTGTTTTGATCCTAACAGAAGTCATCCATTTTATATTGACATACATACTGTAAGTTTAATCTTCAAATGTTAGGGTGGTTGAAAATACTTTTTTTTACTATGTATTTATATGGCAGCTGCAAAAATGTAGATTTAAATGTCCCAGTGGTAGAAAGATCTCTAGAAATATCTACAATTAACGTAAACATTTTATGGCTTTCAAATCACAATGGTAAACATGTGATGACAGAATAAATATATTTTTAGTGAACTATCTCTTATGGGTTCAATGGGACCAAAATGTCGGCTTCTCAGAGACCAATCATTGCATTAGTGTGCGTCTGCGTACTGTATGATCCACACATGACTTTGCTGTGATCGAAATGTTGGTCAGTTTATAAAAAGAAAAGCATTTCACAGAATATTAGTCATTTATATTTAAGAACACAGTCTAATGCTACAGATGCTTTGCTAGTAGAGAGAAATTGAATACATATTCGTCTCATCTCTGTGCAGCTGCTGTGTTTGGCCGCTCTTTGTGCTTCTAAATAAATAAAGTCCTTATTCTGACAGGGATCAGTGTGTTGGCTTATTTTTTTCCCTTTTCAGGAGTCTGAACAGGGATGACAAACATCAGTCAATCTTTTTTCTTCCTCTCGCTCCTTTAAAAAGGTCATATATCACTTGCCAGAATGAAAAAAAAAACTTCAATATGTCAGGTAAAATTTTATTGAAACCCTCCGGACTTGGTTATCTATCAAAATGATTGATTTGTAGCATTTAGCGTCCTGCTCTGCCAAATAAAACAGTCCATTTCAAGTCAATTACAAGCTCTCTGAGGTCTCAAAGTCAAGAAACAATATGGCCCCGATCAGTCTTCGCTTTTATACTGTGATGTAATTGGACGTCCCTTGGGCAATGATTCCAAAGGTTGGGCTCCGCGGTATTTTATCTTAGTTTGAAGGCCAGTGTTTATGGGCTAATAAATGCGTTTCAAAGAATTGTGGGGCGGCCAGATTTACGAATGCTCTGGGAGGGATGAAATACACCTCACTTAAGGAACTAAATACACACTCACACTCACACACACACGCACACATTAGTCAGGAGCTCAGGAGGAAGAGGAGCCTTTCTACTGTACAGGTGAGCTGAGAAGAGATGTCATGGAATTTATTTATTCATTTTTATTATTTAATACATTTTTTTTTTTGCAGAATGTTACACAAGAATGTTTCCCTTGATTTGTTGTTCCATTGTTGGCAAATGAAGACATTTGGGATGTTTAGCAGGGTTTCCGCTGAGTTCATTTAGTCAAATTTAACTTAAAGACCAATTTAGGACTATATTGAAAGAAATTTCAGATTTAAATAGGATTAAAAGGTAAGGATTTTTTTTTTTTATAATGGTCTGGTTGGGCCAATGGAAAAGATAAAAAATCTAATTTAGTTATTTCTTTTCTACATATTTAAAATAATGTTAATAAGTGTTAAAATTGTGTTAATGTTCATGCATATTTTTTCAACAGATTTTTAATTGATATACAACACAATATTTCAGTGGATTTGAGACTTTTTTAGGCCTAAAATGTAGTTTTTGAGATTTAAGACATTGTAAGACTTTTTAGGACCCATCAGACACCCTAGATTTTTTAGTAAGATGTCTAAATTATGCAATATTAACAATATTTCATTTTGGGATTAAAAGTAAACAGTTAAAAATGTTAAAGTCAAATGGATGTGAAATCGGCATGAACTTAGTTTGAGAAGTTGTACTTTGGGGTTAGCGTTAATCCATGCCATGAAATACTAAAAGGTGAAAAAAGGTATAACTTTAAGATAAAATACAATTTGTTTGTTTCACAACACTTTGAACAATGCAATAAAAAAAAAATATATATATATATATATATATTTGCCATTTACTGTCGAGTTAGCATATTCTCGTTGCATTTGCTGCAGTTATTCATTTTGAGGTTTAAATGATCCATATAAATATCAATTGTTTGCAACATGTTCATAGTTCTTTAATATATATATATATATATATATATATATATATATATATATATATATATATATATATATATATATATATAAAGAAATAAATATAGCTTAAAGAGGCTAATATTTTTTTTTTTACCTTAAAATAGTTCTTAAAAAATTTAAAACTGCTTTTATTCTAGCTAAAATAAAACAATTAAGACTTTCTCCAGAAGAAAAAAAAAAATTAAACATACTGTGAAAATGTCCTTGCTCTGTTCAACATCATTTGGGAAATATGAAGGTATATATATATATATATATATATATATATATATATATATATATATATATATATATATATATATATATATATTAGAGGTGTGAACCTATACTGGTCTCGTGGTTCGGTTACAATTACCATGCCATTGAGTCAGTTCAATTCGATATCTCGGTGCAGCGACGATACACACACATACACAAGATAGACAGCACCAAATAAACAAACACGCACACACACACACACACACGCCATGCACGCTTGCTTGCTCGCTCATTTTGGAGCGATATTATGAGATCGCCCACTCCTGTTCAAATTACACCAGAGTTACCGACCGCTGTCGCTCTTTATTCAGAAATTTATTCCCGGGCCGCATGAAATCTGGTCGGGTCCCATGACAATGCACAGGTACAGCCAGGGGAATGCATACCTATATCCAGAGGTATCGTTGTAACAGCCGAGAAATTAGTAAAATTGTGCACAGTTTCTGCATTTTTAAGTAGTTGGCGCCTGAAGCGTTATAAATACCCGCGCTCACCTCGCTCGCAATAGAGCGCATATGAGGTAACCGGTTATGATTATTATTGAACCGATATCAAATTGTCTGCGTCTGCGTTGTGGTGCACCAAAGAACATATATAGTTGAAGTAAGAATTATTAGCCCCCTTTTGATTTTTTCTTTTTTTTTTTAATATTTCCCAAATTATGTTTAACAGAGCAAGAAAATTTTCTCAGTATGTCTGATAATATTTTTTCTTCTGGAGAAAGTTTTATTTGTTGTAGTTCGACTAGAATAAAAGCAGTTTGAATTTTTTTTAAAAAACCCAATTTTGGGACAAAATTATTAGCCCCTTTAAGCAATTTTTTTTTGATAGTCTACAGAACAAACCATCGTTATACAATAACTTGCCTAATTACCCTAACCTGCCTAGTTCACCTTATTAACCTAGTTAGGCCTTTAAATGTCACTTTAAACTGTATAGAAGTGTCTTGAAAAATATCAAGTAAAATATTATTTACTGTCATCATGGCAAAGATAAAATAAATCATAAATAATTTTCTAAAACTATAATGCTTATAAATGTGCTGAAACAATCTTCCCTCCATTTAACAGAAATTTGAGAAAAAAATAAGCAGGGGCGCTAATAAGTCAGGGGGGCTGATAATTCTGACTTCAACTGTATATATATATATATATATATATATATATATATATATATATATATATATATATATATATATATATATATATATAATACAATATAATACAAAAAGGTGAAAAAAAATGTATAACTTAAAGATAAAATACAATTTGTTTGTTTCACAACACTTTGAACAATGCAATAAAAATAATTCATACTTGCATTTTACTGTCGAGTTAGCATATTCTCTTGTTGCATTTGCTGCAGTTAATCATTTTGAGGTTTAAATCATCCTTAAAATGCATCACGGTGCATATATATAATATAAATATAAATGCATAATATATATATAACATAACATAATATATATATAAATGCATATATATATATATATATATATATATATATATATATATATATATATATATATATATATATATAATAGTTTTCTTGACACTTCTTAATAACAAATGTTTAAATTTAATCTAAAAATCAGGCTCATCCACAAAATATTGATTTTTTCACGAGTTAAGTAAATTTAATTGTAATTAATATAAACATGTCTGAAAACATTGCACCTTATTTATGCAAATAAATAAACAAGAATTTGGAACAAATGTCATGCAATTTACAGAATAAAACAAAAATTACGCTTTACTCAAAACACAACTACAAATTTTATATTGAGCGAAAGAGATAATTTTTAACTGGTTATTTGTTCATTTCTTTCTTTCTTTCTTTCTTTCTTTCTTTCTTTCTTTCTTTCTTTCTTTCTTTAACATAGCTGTGTGTGTACTTGTTTATGTAGTTTAAGCATGATAGCATTTCATGGGTTTGACCTAGGTGTTATCGGTAGACCTAGGTGTTAAGGTAGTTCGCATACCATGTTTCTCGTAGTTTGAAGAAAAAAACAAACCAAAAAAAAAAAAAAAAAAAAAAAAAAACATACAAATCCGACTTAAAAAGATCTTTTGACTTTCAAAATTATAGTGTATGTGCACTAGATTTGAAAATACAGATGTCAGGAGCTGTCATCTTATAAATTTGCTATTTATTCATGATCGAAAATGTTGAGCTTAGTATGATCAAATACAAAAGTTTACTAAAACTGTATATATATTAAACACACACACACACACACACACACACACACACACACACACACACACACACACACATATATATATATATATATATATATATATATATATATATATATATATATATATATATATATATATATATATATATATATATATATATATATATATATATATATATATATATATTAGTGATTATTATCTTTACCAGCTTCTATTTATTTATATGAATAACTCAAGGATAAAATGAATACAGGGAGAAATTAAAAAGTAATACAATAGTAAACATGACCTTAAGTATGTAATGCAGACTTTTGCATTGCACTTCATAATGTCTGTTACAAAAGCTTTATGTTACTAGTCAATAATTAATAGTGTGTGGTGCAGTTCGTAAAGCTTTGATCAAGAAGGGTTTAAGCAATAAATAATCACAATTGTGCCCCTAAGTGGAAATGTTAACATAATGAACCAGAAGTACTTTTACTTTAACAAGAACTACATCAAGAAATTGAAAAGCAAACTGTCCTGACGGAGGCTTTATGAGTCGCTTTTTCTTCAAAGCAGCATGAGTTAATCATTACAGTCAAAGATATGGACTGGAAAGTATAGTGCAGTCAATCAATGTAAGCAATGTCTTTAAGAAAGCCTGGAGGAGCTGAAATGAGAGAAATACGGAGTAGAAATGACCCTTTTCTTAAGAATTACCTGTATGGAGCTGAGCTTTATGACCCTTGATATCCTTTTATCAGCTTCAAATCTAAGATCTGAGTCCTTTAAAGATTTTACCTGGAATATTTTTGCTTCTAAAAAAAAAAATTATAATAATAAAATATTTGAGTCAGATTGACTAATAGCTTTTGTCAGTGCAAAACCACCTTTTATTCTTTTTTTTTTTAAATACTTTTACCACAGTGTAAAAAAAATATTGCTGCCTTAAAATTTCTAGTCATCTCAACTTACATCAATCAAGCTGACTAAAATAGTAAGTTTACCACCTACAAAACAAATTGGTAGAAACCTGATTAACTTATTAAAATAAGGTAAAGCAACATAAAAATATATGTTGACTTGACTTGTTATAAAATATTTTATAGTGTAAAGTTACACAGTAAAACATTAGTGATAAAAAAAAGTATTGCTAGATAATTTTGTAGCAGACCTTATAGCCTTGTAGCAGTTTATTTGTAAGAGTTTACAATATGTGATTACATATGTTTAAGGTAAGTTTGGTTTACTAGTATTTGTGCCTTTATTTAACCCACTTTGCACTTTTGCTTTTAGCAGTTTACATGCACCTTATCACTCTGCTTGTTAGTGGCCTAATCCATTAGAGATCATAAAAATTAGCTGCTGCACTGATGTTTTTTAAATGGAATGCATACCTGCAAATCACTTGCTATTTACCCTTATTAGCACCTTCATGTTAATTGACCCTGTTTATAAATACTGCCATCACATGCTATCAGAATTACCATCATGATTCATTCCAGAATTGTACACTGAAAAAAAAAGATGTTTGCAAAATTTTTGCAAACTATTTATATACATTGAATTAAAATCAAACAAATCAAATTTAGTAATGTTCAAGTTAATTTGTTTGTTTAAATTCAGCCCAAAAAAAATGTTTTGTGTGTTGTATTAACCTTAAAAAATAGTAGGTCCAAGAGATCATCTTTGAATAATTTTTTTAGTGTACATTAAGCATTTTCTATTTATTTTCATTGAACTAGAATGATAAACAACACACTGATTACCAATAAACTGAATATATTATTAATATATAATAATGCAAACTGACACTGCCCTGCTCTCGGTCGTGGAGGATCTCAGACTGGCTTAAGCAGACTCTAAATCATCAGTCCTCATCTTGCTGGATTTGTCAGCTGCTTTTGACACTGTAAACCACCAGATCCTGCTATCTACGCTTGAGTCACAAGGTGTTGCAGGCACGGTTATTCAGAGGTTCGGATCTTACCTCTCTAACAGGTCATTCAGGGTGTCTTGGAGAGGAGAGGTGTCCAACCTACAGCATCTAAACACTGGGGTACCACATGGCTCTGTTCTTGGACCACTTCTCTTCTCCATCTACACAACATTGTTGGGATCAGTCATCCAGAAACATGGATTCTCCTACCACTGCTATGCTGATGATACCCAGCTATACCTCTCTTTTCACCCTGATGATCCCTCGGTTCCGGTTCGGATCTCAGCCTGCCTGTCAGACATTTTACACTTGATGAAAGATCATCATCTTCAGCTTAACCTCACGAAAACGGAAATGCTAGAAGTTTCTGCCAAACCGACTCCACATCACAACTTTTCAATCCAGATCAGCGGGGAAACCATTACTGCATCCAAAATGGTAAAAAAAACTTTGAAATAGTGATTGATGACCAACTAAACTTCTCTGACCGCATCTCTAGAACTGCTCGATCGTGCAGATTCGCACTCTACAACATCAGAAAGGTCCGACCCTTCCTATCTGAACATGCAGCTCAACTCCTTGTTCAAGCTCTTGTTCTTTCCAGACTGAACTACTGCAACTCTCTACTAGCTGGGCTCCCAGCTAACTCTATCAAACCTCTTCAGATGCTTCAGAATGCAGCAGCACGTTTGGTCTTTAACGAACCTAATAGAGCACATGTCACTCCGCTACTCATTCGTTTGCACTGGCTGCCAGTTGCTGCTCGCATCAAATTCAAAGCACTGATGTTTGCTTACAAAGCGATTTCTGGCTGCGCCCCTTCTTATCTGCTCTCACTTCTGCAGATTTATAGGCCCTCCAGAAACTTGCGTTCTGTTGCGTCGCCTCGTAGTTCCATCCCAAAGAGGGAAGAAAACGATTTCTCGAACGCTCGCGCTCAATCTGCCCAGTTGGTGGCATGAACTCCCTAACCGCATCAGAATGGCAGAGTCACTCGCTGTCTTCAAAGAGCGACTAAAAACTCAACTATTTAGTCTCAACTTTCCTTACTAATATGCAACTTCCTCTCTGACTCCTCAACTAACTACAAAAAAAAAAATAATAATAATTACTAATGCTTTCCTTCTTAGACTTTATACACCTGAAACTTGCCTATAGCACTCATTCATTGTTGCTCTTATAGTTGTGTAAATTGCTTCCTTGTCCTCATTTGTAAGTCGCTTTGGATAAAAGCGTCTGCTAAATGACTAAATGTAAATGTAAATGTATTAAGTGTGATAAGGAACAAGTTATTATATTATGATTAAGTTGTTTAATGTATTGTTAAAATCGAAAACCTTAGAGTTGTTTTCCACCATTCTCTGCTTTAGCTCAAGATAACCTTAAACAAGATATACTGTATAGCAAAACATGCATTTTCATCATATTTTTGTTTGTCATTACATATACAGTAACATATTAGATATTTGTCATGTTACAAAAAAATGAATGAGAAATTCCCTGAAATATGGTAACATGGTTGACATTTAATCTACTATATCCTGATATATTTTGTAAAAATGAATGAGAGAAGAATAATGACACGACTCAAAGCCTTGCCGAGTTTTCCATCAATTTTATAGACATAAATTGTCTGTTTTTTAAATTCTGGTCCACACATTGGTTAAAAAAGGCATAGCAAACTAAACAGTTCTGATAAAAAGTGACTTTCTCTAATTGATGTGACTTCAAGGCATGTCATTATACTTCTTTTATTAAATTTTGACAAAATGTTTAGGATAGTGTATAGTTTATTAATTGTTTGTCAACTCTGTTATTGTCATATGTCAGCATTTTTCATTCACTTTTTTCAAAACTACAATTGATGATGGTAGAATTTGGTTTTAGACAATGTGGTTTCTGGTTTGGGGTTAACAGCTTGAGATAAAACACAAAATGGTGGAAAATGTCAATTCTGTTATTGTCAACCCTGTAAGTTATTTTGAAGGTTTAATGATAATATAAATAATTAGTAACAGAATAAAATGTTCCCTGTCACATTTAAGGAAAATAAATGAAAATAGCATGAAATGTGTTAGCATTTCTTGAATGAGTCACATGCATGCTTTGATAGACAACCAAAGTAGTCAGATTTTTTTTTTTATTATTATTGTTATTAAAAGTGTTTTATTACAATTAGTTCACATTCTGGTAATATTAATAATGATAAAACTATGCATGACATGCATGAATATTCTGATACATACAGTTAGCCTTTCAAGCACTTAATAACAAAGAAGTGCTGAATATTAATGTTTTTTTTTATTTATTTACATCACCAGTTTTGCCATTGTGTGACCCACACAGAGCAGTCATGTCTTCAGGAGCAGGTAAGTCTCATTTTTAAAAGCTTTCTTGTACATTTATATATTCTGCTTCAACATTTGATATAGACAGAGGTGCAGCCCTTAAATACTAAGAAATAGTTCGATCTGATCTGTATTTTTAATAATAATGTTAATAATTACAATATGAGATAACATAAATATACATTTGACCACCCTTCTGTAATTGTTCATACCATTGTTAATACATGATTGCGCTGATCAGTCAATGCGAGAAAAAAAAAATCTTTCAAATGTCAAATCAGCAGATCTAGAGTACCAAAAGGCATTGTGACTGTTTAAAAGACTTATAAAATAAGGGTGTGTATATACATTTAGCCTGAAAGTAAAGCCAAATTAGATGCATAACATAATTTTTTATAGTTTGACCTACTGCAACATCTAAAATAGCTAATCAAAGGATACCGTAGGTCAAAAGAGTACACTAAATATCTATTAAAACACTGGAAACATAAATAGGCTAATTCATAAATTAGATGTAATTTAGATAAATAAATGGCTGTAGCATGTACTACACAAACATTAATGGAAAATTCAGTCTATAAGAAAACACTGTGGAAAAAAAAAATATATATATATATATATATATATATATATATATATATATATATATATATATATATATATATATATATTAGTACCCTAAATTTCTAAGTTGAATTAACTGAACTTTTCTAGTCATTAAACATTTGTTTTCGTGACAATGTTTTCCTTCAGCTGATTCCTTTTATTTATCAGGGGTCATCAGAGTGGAATGAACTACCAACTTATCCAGCATGTTTTACACAACGGATGCCCTTCCAGCTGCAACCCAGCACTGAGAAACACCCATACTCACATGCACACACATACACTAAAGCCAATTTAGTTTATGTAAAGTGCACGTTTTTGGACTGTGAGGGAAACCCATGCAGGGAGAATAGGGCTTGATAATACCATCTATCAGGGAGAACATGCAAACTCCAGACAGAAACACCAACTGACCCAGTTGGGGCTCAAACCAGGGACCTTCTTGCTGACAGCCACCATGTAATCTTAGTAGTGACTTTTGGTCATATTATTTTTTTTACAGTTTATTTTGCTTTAGATTGGTATTTAGTATTATAATGTGTAAAGTGGTAAAAAGAATGATGTCAAAATCTTTATTTTAATACAAAGGACATTATACCTTATTTTATTCTTTTTGTGTTCCCAGCCCCTACGGTAGACTACGATGCTGACTTTTTCTATGGTAAGGACATTAAATCTATCACTCCATCAGGGGCGCCCCCAAGGGGTGGCCAGGGGTGGCCACGGCCACCCTTGTGTAAACTCTGGCCACCCCTGTGGCCACCCCAATACGATAGTTGCTGATATTATTAATTTAAATGTATTTACTTAAATTCACAATACTTCAATAAATAAATGAATAAATAAAATGCAGCCACTAAATTATTGTGGATTGATCAGCACCACTGACGAAGCTGATTCACTGAGATTGCACACTTTTTATTAAGAAATTATTTTTGAAACGAGAAAGTTGTGTTTCATCTGATTGAAAACCACAAATCCAAAATAAATAACTAGATGCATTTTGAAATCTGCTTTTCAAAATTTTGTTGGGTTTTGTTTGGTTTATTAATTCATTCCTTAATCATATTCATTATTCATAATTCATCAATGTTAGACATGGCATATATTGTATGTTGTACAAGAAATAACTTACCTGATAGAGGTTTTAGACTAAATATTGATTTTTATTTGGTTTGCACTTGTACTTGCGGAATAAATTACATTATTTCAAGAGTAATTATTGGAATTCATTAAAACGTCATTATTTCTTTTACCAAAAACAAAAATATAACATTACTCCTTATTCACAATATATACACAATTCATAGTTTTTTTGTGTGCCACCACAAGATTTGTTGTGGCCTTACTTGGCCACCCCTAAGAAAATTTTCTGGGGGCGCCACTGCACTCCATTAATCAATTGTTGTGTTTACTGGATGTGAATGGCTCATAAAGGATAGTTCACCCCTCAAAAAAAGAAAATTCTGTTTTATATTACTTGTCCTTGCAATCAACTGAGATTTTTGGAACCCAAATGAATATATTTTGGATATTTGATTTTTGGATATATTTGGTTTTATTGAGCAGTAAACAATGATCTATAGCCTACAGTATTTGCCTGGGTCTCACAGAATTATTGGTACACTTACGGGCATCTTGTGACTTGTGCCATTTATGAAGGCTCAGAGAGCTCTCATGTTTCATTCATTCATTCATTCATTCATTCATTCATTCATTCATTCATTCATTCATTCATTCATTCATTCATTCATTCATTCATTTTCCTTTGGATTAGTCCATTTATTCATCAGAGAACGCCACAATGAAATGAACCACCAACTTAACCAGCATGTTTTTACAAAGTGAATGCCCTTCTTCCAGCGTGGGGGATTTGGATGCAGACCTGGTGCAGACCAATCTGAGCTGCAATCAGTGCTTTTTAATGTGCTCACCTAACCCCACCCCTAACCCTACCCGTCACAGTGACTTCACTCACTCCATTGAGTGCATTGTGTCTGACATTGCATCGCTGAGTGATGCAATCTCAGCTTGCATCATAAAGGCTGCATCCAGATACTATTGCTTACAGCTGCAAGCCAGGAAACATTAATACGCAATCATTCAAATTATAGCCAATTTAATTTATTCAATTCACTTATATCTGCATGTCTTTGGACTGTGGTGAAAACCAGGGCACCTGAAGGAAACCCACGTGAATACAGGGAGAACATGCAAACTCAACACAGAAATGACAACTGACCTGGAACTGGAACCAGCAACCTTCTTGCTATGAGGCGACAGGGATAACCACTGAGCCACTGTGTCGCCACAGCGACCTGTCTCACGTTTCATCCATAGTATTTTAACTTGTGTTCTGAAGATTAACTAAGGTCTCAAGAGATTGGAACAACAAATACAGAATTATCATATTTTTGGGTGAACCAACCATCCCTTTATGTGTAGAATTAAGAAACTTTTGTTAATAGTGACACCGGGGGCCATTAATTAAACTGCAGCCATGAAGTCTCAATAAAGTTCTGTTTCGTTTTTAAAAAATAAGTTGGAAATAGTGTTGTTTCCTCTAAATATTATCAAAATATATTGACTTATATAATAAGTAGTGCTGAGCAAAAATGAATTGCATCCAAATTAAAAGTTTGTTTTGACATAATATATACCTGATGTGGATGTCTTTACAAGCTTTACAATTCACCAGCGTCATGTCAACAAATGTATTAAAATTACACTACTGTGATGGCTTGATTAGAAAGTATACATGAGATTAGATCATACAATCTATATTTACCACAAACCTGTTGAAGTTCTTAAATATAACCCCCTTATTTATCTTTATTGATCATTTTGCATAATTTATTCCTAAATCAGAATATCCTCAGAATTTCTTCTGTCTCTGATTCACAGACTATGAGACTCTGCGGATTGGAGGCTTGGTGTTTGCTGGGGTCCTTGTGGTCCTGTCTATCTTCCTTCTGACTGGTAATTATTTAGTATCTTTCTCTCTCTCTCTCTCTCTCTCTCTCTCTCTCTCTCTCTCTCTCTCTGTGTGTGTGTGTGCGTGTGTGTGTGTGTGTGTGTGTGTGTGTGTGTGTGTGTGTGTGTGTGTGTGTGTGTGTCTGTGATGACACATATCAAGTCGCTGATGTGTAATGAATATTTGTTGTGGTTGTAGGTAACCGCATTCGACGGTGTGGCAAGGGGAAGGTAAGTGCATTCAACTCACGTGTTTCTGATGACATCTAGTGGCCAGTTTCCATAAATATTATTATTATTTCAAATGAGGGAGACGAGCTGTAATTTTTTTTTACTCGTGTTATCCTTCTATACGAAGTAGATTTACTTTTGTTAGGAATGTATAAACAAATTAAACAAAACACATATTTTAAATCATATTTTAACCTATAAAATTCTGAATGATAGGTCCAGGTGTTATTAATAAATAACAATTTAATAATAATAATAATAATAATAATAATAATAATAATAATAATAATAATAATAATAATAAGGCATGTAATCAGCAGTGAACAAAATTTAAGGAAGACGAGACGACCATCCCTTCAAAAATAAATTTATATATATATATATATATATATATATATATATATATATATATATATATATATATATATATATATATATATATATATATATATATTAGCGCTGTCAAAATTAACGCGTTAACGCATGCAATTAATTTTAAATAATTAACGCGTTAAAACAATTAATGCAATTAACGCAGTTGCAGGTTTTTTCTTCCTGTTGTGGTGGACGTGTGTTCAACATGCAATAAATGTGGATAAGACCAGGGAAGCACTTTTTGAAGGCAAGTTTCAGTATAAAACAATTAGTCGCATCACCAGGCTCTCCAAAGTGTTATGCAGTTTTGGGTGTTTCATTTTTAACTTTCGACTTCTGTTGTAAGTTGATACCGCATGGCGAACAGAAAGAAAATCCTCCGCATTTCGTGACTCGGCCCTAGTAGCAAAGAATTCAGGCCCAGATTTGGCATAAAGCTGGCACAGCAGGCATTCATCCGGCACTGGCGTACAGCATGGGGGCCAAACATGGCCCGGGTTTGGCAGAGGTGGCACCATCTTTAAGGCGGCACACAAGATTTGGGCCAGATGAAAAATGTAGTATTTGGCCCAGATTTAAAAATGTGATAAGTGGGCCATGTGAGTTTGGCCAGTCTTGACCCACATTTAAAATACACTAAAATCATTTTTGAGTAAAGAAAAAAAATTCTACCTATCAGGTCACTTTGAGAAAAAGCGTGCCCATAGTGTGCCTAAAGCGCATCACTCCATGGGTTTATCAATTTCATTGCAATCATGACACACCAACTTATCTGGCCCAGTTCCGGCCCAGTTATGAGTTATTAACTTGGCTGAGACTTGGCCCAGATATGGTCCGTGTTTGGCCCTTGTCTGGAAGCCAGATTTGGTCCAGTCATGTACCGTAACTCACTGCGGCATGTGGGCCAAGCAAAACCTGATTGTGTGGGCCAGAGCGGGGCCAGATAAATTTTGCTTTGTAGGGGTGTTCCTAAAAGGTAATAAAATCACTACTTAGGCTACAGGGTAGAATTTTAATAAGAGTATAATCTTAATCATATTAAAATCGGAGTATTGCTGTGTTATTTATGTGAATGTGGCAATTGCAATTGGAACTTAGCAATTGGATGAATGTAAAGGAGGAGTAGGCAAAATTGTTTCTACTCTATAACTAATGTTCTCAACTCACAGCAATAAAACTTTACAATGAGTGCAACAGTTTGTATTCTATAGTTTATTATTATAATTTTTCATTTTCCATATCTGCCATTCCTGTATTTTGGCATTTTTTTGAAGTCCACTTAGAATCCAACATGGAAATCAATGTTTTCTTTATTGGCATTGATTGTTTTGAAATTTAAATGTCATTAACATGCCTGTGTTTTAATTTCTGTAATAAATATGGCTGTCAAGCCAGGATCTTGATGGTTTATTGTGGGTATGTTGTTTACATGAAGAAATCTGTGTTACAAGTTAAACAAAAATTCTATTAAACAATTATATTTTGAACTTAAATGTTTTTTGTCTTGCGTTTAGATTAATTACTACATTTAAATAGCCAAAATTACAAGTTTCAGTATTTTAAATGTGATTAATCGTGATAAATTTTTAAAAAAAAGTGCAATTAATTAGTTAATTTTTTTTATCGATTGTCAACACTAATATATATATATATATATATATATATATATATATATATATATATATATATATATATATATTAGTGCTGTCAACTGATTAAAAAAATTATAATTAAACACTTTTTTTGAAAATTAATCACGATTAATCACATTTAAAAGACTGAAACTTGTAATTTTGGCTTTTCAAATGTAAAATTAATATAAACGCAAGACACAAACTAATTAAATTCAAAATATAATTGTTTATTATAATTTTTGTTTAACTTGTTACAAAGATTTATTCATGTAAACCACATACCCACAATAAGCCATCAAGATCCTGGCTTGACAGCCATATTTATTACAGAGAAAAAAACACAGGCATTTTAATGCCATTTGAATTTCAAAACAATCAATTCCAATAGAGAGAAAAAAAAAATATATATATATATATATATATATATATATATATATATATATATATATATATATATATATATATATATATATATATATATATATATATATATATTTCCAGGTTGGATTCTAAGTGGACTGCAAAAAATGAAAAAATACAGGCATTGCAAATATGGAAAATGGAAAATCATAATAACAATAAAGTATTGAATACAAACAATTGTACTCATTGTAAAGTTGTATTACTGTAAGTTGAGTTGTCCTCCTTTACATTCAGCCAGTTGCTAAAAGAGTCCAGTCTGTTGACATTATCGGGGGACATTGTTGACCTTTTCTTTTGAATGATGTGAGCTAAGAGTGCAACGCAATCTAACGGCAATTTGTAACTATTTTTTGTGTTGATTTAGTGCGCACACACACAGACACAGACACACACACTCACACTCACACACACACACACACACACACACACACAACGCACGCAAGACAGGGCAGCCGGATCGACTCCCTTCAGATTCAACATGCATGATCGCGTTCATCAAATTTGCTTAAACTAAGCGTTCTAAAGAATGGTTGTATTTCACAAAGATTCTGACACAACAACGCGAAGCAGACACTTGTGTTTAAGGGGGAAACATGTCAAACTTAATAAAACATTGGAGGGCGCATGCTGAAAGGCAGAGAATTGCGCTTCCTTTGACAGTTCGCAACTTGATCTGGCACTTCATTTACATGGACACCAACACTCCGATTTTAATATGATTAAGATAATACTCTTATTGAGAGTCTACCAAGTAAGCAATTTCTAAATACCTTAAAGGACCAACGAGTCATGAAATGCAGAGGTTTTTCTTTCCGTTCGCCATGCGGTATCAAATTCCATTAAAACAGAAGTCGAAAGATTAAAAATGAAACATACAAAATTAGATAAAACTCTGGAGGAAACTCTAAAGAGCCTGTCAATGCGATATTAATTATTTTATACTGAAAATTGCCTTCAAAAAGTGCTTCCTTGGTGTTATCCATATTTCTTTGCACGTTAAACACACGTCGACCACAACAGAAAAAAAAAACTGCAACTGCGTTAATTGTGTTCATTTTTTTAAACATGTTAATTATTTCAAACTACTTTTGACAGCACTAGTATATATATATATATATATATATATATATATATATATATATATATATATATATATATATATATATATATATATATATATATATTGACTGTGCTACAAATAATAATAACAATAATAATAATGATAATAATATAAGTAATAATGATAATAATAATAATAATAATAATAATAATAATAATAATAATAATAATAATAATAATAGAAGTAATACTTATTAAAAAAATGTTTCACTTTTTGTTTTATCAGTTTAATAATCACTTAAGTAATATTTAATAGATTTCTACCAATTGGCGCTACTTACTCGGTTAATTCTCGTGTCCACAGAATATATATATATATTTTTTTGTGTAATTTAGTACGCTTTATTCCACATGATAAATAAACTACCAGTCAGTCAACATGTTGAACTGTGAAAATATTAAGCCTAGATGAATTGAGTAGCCTCATATAGTTTAACATTCCACCTTGAAAAAAGGTTTAAAAAAGTGAAAAAAAAAACACATGGCAAAAAAGAAGTTTATCACTTTCCCTTTCCTTTAGCATATCACTGTTTTTTATAGTTTCAATTAATTGTAAAAAATTATTTTATAAATTTGTAATATCATCTGAGCTTATTAAAGTTACTACATTTCAGGTGCTAGACTGTAGCACTGAATAACTGAAGACATAAGAGCAGATGATTAGCAGAAAATAACAAGTGTACTTCCTGTATGGTGGCCGAGAGAGCTTAATGCGCTGCAACTTAAGAAAGCACATGTAATTACAAAAAAACACTAACAAATAAAGAAACGATCTTCATCAATTTGACAACATGTATTGCAAATTGGTCACAACACAGACAACTGAAGAAACGGGCTGCAAATTGGTTATTTAAAGGTTTTATGTTAATTTCCAGTTTTGCACATATGTTTAATATAAAAACTTTGGATATAAACATAGCTAGTGCTTAGCAAGGTCCCAGACTACCCTACGCCAGACCTAACCTCTGTTGCCCACCTCTTTCAGGAGCTGTATAGTGAAATTAGCCACAAGACCCCTGCAGCCCACTCCCACTGGGCATACTTCCATTGTCCAGCCATGTTTCTCTACCTCAGCTGCCAACTCTGCATATAGAACTGTCTTTTATTCAAAAGCTTTTTGTGGGACTTTGAGTGACTGCACTTTCACATGGAACAGGGAGTCTGTGACACGTTTTACCCTGACATCTGTTTTATGTGTGGAATACCCTTCCAGTTGCACTTGGAAATACCTATAAACTCTCTCATTAACAGAGGACAACCCCTTCCCAACCATCCTTACCCCCTATTGTAGTGATAAAGAGATACCACTGTTCCCTGGCTTTTTTACACTTGAAAGTGCACACATAAAAGTGCACACATGAGATTTGGGTGTGTGTTTAAGCAGACAAATACACATACTAACATTGAAACATGTCAATCTTGGCATGTTTTATCTTAAACACAGTTAATTGTGTCTTAAACGAGCACAAACTGTTCAGAAAGTCCTACATTACTTATTTTCACATCCCAATGTTGAAAGGTATTTCCCCTGCAACTGCTGCCAGGCATTGGTAGGCTACTATTTTCTAAAGTAATACAAAATTGAAGATCTCTAGAAAATAGACTTAATTTTAACTTTGTAATCTGTTGTGGAACACGTAAGAAGTCAAAATCTGCCTACAGCAGCTAATGTGGCACTGATCCAAAGGCATTGATCTATGCAAGATCTAAAAAAACCATGCGAAGATCTTTCTCCTTTTTAGCCATTTGCAAGTGATGCCAAATCATGTTAGTGTGTTCCAAACATCCTAAGAAGCCCCTAATGCAGGGGTGTCCAAACTCGCATCTCAAGGGCCAGTGTCCAGGAGAGTTTAGTTTCAATCAACACACCTGAACCAGCGAATAAATCTCTTACTAGATATACTACAAACCTCCTGGCAGGTGGTGTTGAAGCAAGTTGGAGCTAAACTCAGCAGGGCACCAGCCCTCCAGGACTGAGTTTGGACACCCCTGCCCTAATGTCTGCCTTCAGTATGAGGTGTCGTTAAGTTCAGGGACTTAATCTCTGTGCCAAAACACTAAAGAAAATCATACCTTCCGAATTCAGAAGAATATTTTGACAAAACTTGTCAATAGCTACATTTTTCTCCTTGGGAATCAAGATCCCTCCAGCCCTTCTCCAAGTTTTTGGGATCACCAGGCCACTGTCATTTATCTCCAAAGGAACTTTAAAACTTAAAACTGGGATCAGGAGCTGATGCTGATCTTGCCCGTTTGCAGCAACCTCAACCATGCTCCAGTTAAGTGGCTTTGTGTCTAACTGGTGCTCTGGTAGTTGAATTGGTGGCATGTCTTCTGGACTTGAATAATTGGGATGTGACTGGCAAACTTTTTTTTCGTCATGTGTTTCTTAAGATTTGCTATGGGTGCTTTAAAGCAGTGGTCCCCAACCTTTTTATCACCACGGCCCGGGGGGGTTGGTGTACATAGATTGCTTGCATAGCACTTCTGAAAAGTTGACATGTTTTCAACTAAATATGCCTTGAGAACTGGAGAGCATTGCGGCAAACTCCCAATGCATGCACCTCCATTCGAAATAACGAACTTGTGTATGGAAAAGATGTGATATGTGAATCGTTTCTTGAATCTGTTCCTTGGCAGCAAAAAAAAAAAAAAAAACTTTCCAAAGACACCTGTTTCTTGCTCATTTCGCTAGATTGTGGGTTAATGGTGGTGCTCAAGTGACCAAGATGTAACAGAGAATATGGTCATTTTTCAAAATTATTGATTTATTGTGCGGCCAGTTATCAATTGATCCACTGATCGGTACTGGTCTGCGGCCTGGTCTCAGTTTTCTTCTTGCTAAAGAACCTACTCACAAATTTATAAGAATCTCTAAGGAAGGCAGTGCTTGTTTGCTCCTTTCCTTTTTATAGCTTTATAAATATAAAGCATTTACGAAAAAGGTAATTCTTGAAAAAAGTAGCTTTTTTTCCAGTTTATTTATTTGCTTGTTTGATTGTTAATATCTTATTTTAAGATGTTAGTAAGCTCTTTTGACAACTTATTGTGTTTTAAGCATCACTGATATATTTTTTGTTCTTTCCTAATGTAAATTAGTTTTTTTTATATTTTTTTTTTCCATAATACACTTTAGATTCAAATAGAACTATTTAGTAATTGTGTGGTTTCTTAAAAGTAAAACTGAATAAAAACGAGAATCATTGATTCGGCAAAATAAAATAATATATTGTGTGTGTACATTTCAGTTAATCTATTTAAAGGAAGCTTCTGTAACAAACAATGAAAAACAACAAATATTTATACATCTAGTGCTTGACTGTCATTGTCTGAGCAGAAGATCATTAAATATATGTATTTGTGTGTGTGTTTCAGGGCAAGCATGGGGATGAAGCCATTTAACATCTGGACAGGATGAATTTGGGACGTGAACAGCTTGTGAACTGAAAAGACAAATATTATCACACTCAACACTTTTTCTGGGATCTAATTATGATTTGTATTCAAAGCTTTGCTCATGCAAATATGATGTTGAATACAAATAAAACAGTTTAAAAAGTTTTATTGAGAAAGTATTTCATTTTAATGCACTGTACCAGATAAAAAAAAAAAGTTCTATATAAATATCATAACATGGTAAATAATATGATTATTGAACTGTTTGAGTAAATTCTTTTTCATTCAGAATTTCATATTTAACTCAGTGCAGTTTGCAATTCCTTTGTAATTATTTCTAAACATATTTACAAGCAATATACAAAATAGAGTATTAATTCAAATCAATTCAATTCAGCTTTATTTGTATAGCGCTTTTACAATGTAGATTGTGTCAAAGCAACTTCACATAAATGGTCATAGTAACTGGAACAGTGTGGTTCAGTAACTAGAACAGTGTGGTTCAGGTTTTAGTGTTTAAGTTCAGTTCAGTTCAGTTTAGCTCAGTTCAGTGTGATTTAATCATTACTAAGAGTTTAAACACTGAAGAGCCAATTCATCGATGCGTAGCTCTACCAATCCTGAACCATCCGAACTCATTAAATATGAGTAAATTTGATGAAACAGATGTACTACATGATTTTTTACTTTCATATAACACCTAGTCTGTTGTGTATCTTTACCATTCACAAATAAAACTTTTAAAATAAACCATTAATTTATTTTTTTTTTTTTTACTTTTTACATAATGCCTTTATTGTTTTTTTTTTTTTTTTATGAAAATGTTTTGCATGTTCCATTTTTGGGCAATGCTTTTTTTCTCTATATACAGCTCTGATATCGAAACTAACACACTCACACACTCACATAACTATACAAGTCTAATTAATTTGGCCTTAACCTGTGGAGAAAATAAATGATTTACAGAGATTTTTTATTTTCCTTAAGGTCCCAAGTGCACATGTTTTGTGTACATACCTAGGGTCATTTTAGATTTTCTAAAGAAAATGAGAGTGTGAAGTATATATATATATATATATATATATATATATATATATATATATATATATATATATATATATATATATATATATGTATATATATATATATATATATATATATATATAAATAAATATTCGATAAACACCTCTGAAAATATACCACAGGCTCATATGGTGCTACGAACCACCTTAAACTTTAGTATAGCCTACCCTACATGCTTATCTGTCATTCTGCTGTTTTGGACTGTTTGGCGCTATCTTGTGGCTGGTTTGTGTGGGCTATATTCAGCCGTTTTTCTCTCTTCAAGCTTTACGTTTAAGGAGACGTGAGTAAATTATTATATCTCAGATGAAAATGTCAAATTGTTTAGTTTTGTGTCGAAAAAAAAAGTGTGATAAGCGAGATACTGTTCATACCTGTATAGCCAATTGTTTTCAAAGAATAAAGCCCTTCTTGTAAAACAGCAGCTGACAAAGCAAGATTCGTAGATGATCCCTTATTACTACTACGTGTTTTTATTTATTTATTATTAATATTGTCTGTGAAATGACTTGTGTGATAATTGTTCGGCTCAATAGCACTGTGCATTGATAAAGTGTATTTCTTGAAGACTTTAAACATTGTAATCTTTACCATAACCAATGTTGCATATATCTTCCAAAAAAAAATATTAATAAAATAAATAAATAAATAAATAAAAATAAATAAATAAATAAATAAATAAATAAATAAATAAATAAATAAATAAATAAATATAAAAAAGCTGAGCCAAAACAACACATTTTCACCGAATTTCTGATGTTTTGCTTCAGTAGAGGTCTGGAAAACATCCCGTGGTTTGTTTAACCTGAGCAAACAGTTTTGTATGTGCGTATTCGTTAATCCTAAATGATCATTTCTCCAGATTAAAACCTGCGTCTTGTGCAAAGATCACAGATAAACTCAATGCAACGGCTGAACCGACCTGCTGACTTCTGTTTACATACGGGAGAGAGAGAGACATAGATAGGATCCTCAAAAAAGACAAAAACATATGCAATAAAATGATCGGGATCCTGTCCTTTGAAACCACATGTCTCCTGTAAAATGTATACCTTGTACTTAATATTCACAATGTATTACTATGTAGGCCTAATATATGAATACGCTAGAAATTCAGGCATTCCAAAAAATGTTCAGTGCAGAAAATCTTAAAACATTATACATACTAAACCAGTAAATGAATAAATGTTTTAATCTCTTTTTAACCAAGAAATTAAATTCAATAGTTCATCATAGCATTTAATTAATTGCCTTTAAAAAACTGTGAAGCTTTGAAAAACTTCTACCTCCATTTCACTGAAAGCAAAGCATTTTTTTTTAAAGTAATTCACTCAAATATTTCTGTTGCGTAACTGCTCTTAAACCATTACTCCCTATATTTACTTACAAAGTTCTGTAATAAAATTAGGGATGCATTTCATACATTTGCCTGTTTTTTCTTCTTCTTCTTCAGTCTAATGTAACAAAAAACTCAATGTATATTTCAGTTACATTACATCTTTTTAAAGCATGTTTTCTCAAAATGTGTTTCTCATAAATCTCACTTTGGCAGCACTTTTATTTACCAAACTTCACTTTTTCTTTTTAAAAAATCATATCAATATTCTAAAGGGAGAAAAAGTCCATCTTTTGACTTCATTTGATTATGTGCCAAAATATATTTTTTTTTTTTTCAAAAAAAAAAAAAATTATAATTTATAGACAATTTATAAAAAGTGCATATACAAAAGTGCAAAAAAACTTGAATTTTGTTTTGCCCTTCTATATAAAAAAGAAAGTAAACTACTGAACATGCAAGCAGGAGCCTGAAAAAGAAATGGCCAACTTTAGATGAAAAACTCAGACAGCACTCAGAGGTTTTTGCATCTGAACTCTTCAATTCATAACAATTCTAAAAGTTGTGGTGTCCATAACCATAGTGGACACTCTGAAGTGCACTCAATCATTTCCATAATGGACTGTAACAACTACACTTTCAGAAATAAAGGTACAAGGGCTGTCACTGGGGCAGTACCTTTTCAAAAGGTATTTGAAGAGTCCATTTTGGTCCCTCAAAGGTATTTTAGGTGCATTTGGGTACTGATACTGTATACAGTATACCATTTGAGGTATGACTAAGGACTCTATAGGTACAAATATGTACCTTTTTAAAAGATACTGCCCCAGTGAGCGCTCTCGTCCCTTTATTTCTAAGAGTGTACCGAATAGCTTAGAATGACCAATAGGCAACACTCTAGTATAATTTGGGAAACAGCCACTAGAGGGCGCGGTGGCCATTTTGGAATGAAAACTCCAATAGAGCAACAGCATATTATCTGTCTGTAAAATAAACTATTAAAAGTGCTGATGATTGTGATAATAAGTGTTGTATTGTCATCTTTCAGGTTGTATCTCAGCTTTAATACGCTTTTTAAATAGATAAATTAAAAGCAGCTGCTTGCCATCGCGACAGTAACGAGATCCAATGGACAGCCGATCACTTTAACTCCAAGCTATTTGAGTGTACTGTACAGCCAATGTACTCAGCAGCAAGAAAATACCCAAAAAACACTGGGAAAAATTTACACACCAAATAAATTCCCGCGTCTGACCACAAGATCCACAGCGCAATCCTTTCTATGTAAAATAAAAAATATATGTATAATTATTTGTTAATTTAACGAGATCAAAGTCAGAATACCATGTTTAATTACTAATAGATAGCCTACTAAGTGTCAAATAAGTGCCAAGTCTGACTAAGAAGTTTAAAATGTAATCTGAGGGATTTATCAGCCAGCAAACTCACTGGTTTTCATAGCTCCTTTTAAGTGGACTATATACAGAGGTGGGTAGTAATGAGTTACATTTACTTCGTTACATTTACTTGAGTAAAATTATTGTGTAATGTGCACTTTTTGAGTACATTTAAATTTGTGTACTTTTACTGAAGTATTACTCTTACTGGGATACATTAGGCGGCATTCCTCCAATACCGTCAAATGATAATAAATATGATTCATATGACTTGTTTGCAAATATTGTTAGGCGCCGTATTGGAGAGGTTGTGGGGTTGCTATAGAGACGTGTCCCCCGCTTTCGGTTAGAGCGCGGCAAGACCCTATGTTGGAATAATGGCAGAAGTTTAGGAAGACGTGCAAGTTTTACTGCTTTCCTGCCATCTGCGGCTCAGAGAGGGACGATCACTTTGTCTGTACAGTGAGTTTATCGGACCAGATCACCTGGCCCCAAGTTCAGTGTATGTTTTTACTCCAAAATGTCCACAAAAATAGTTTCATAATGAACTGACATCGCAACATACATGAATGACAGCTCCACCCTGAAAAAACACGTAGTGGTAAGCAGGCCTGGATTGGCTAAGCGGGAGGACCGGGAGAATTCCCGGTGGGCCGGTCCGTTTTTTGGCCGCAAGGGCCGGTGTCCCTAGCTGCTTGCACTCTCAGCAGTCGCACTTTTTTCATTTAGTTATTTATTTGACCATAGGCTCACTCTTTTTATTCATTATTTTGCTGCAGCTCCACACTTTTTATTTATTTTCTCACAACCCTGTGAGCAAAATGCAGCTTGCAGGTTCATGATGGCGTAACTATAATTCGACCCCAAACAGCGGCACCTTAGTTAATATAAGAATTCGAATAATTAATATTAATGATTATTACACCTGCTCAATGAAAATCAGATGATTCACTACATTAATAATTCTGACAGAAATTGATCAGAAATCTAGAAAGGGGAGAAAAAGATTAAGCCATCAATAGACAACCTTTTTTAACAGTGCCATTGTGGTCCAGTGGTCAGCATGTTGCATTACCATACCTCAGGACTGGAGTTCAATCCTTACCTATCTAATTTATTTAATTATTTTTTTTTTCATTTGGGTTGTTGAACATTTAAACTTCTAAAGCAGCTGTTTTCTTGAAAAAGACGTGATCGTGTCATTAGAAACTGAATTTGAAATAACGTTATTTTAATATAATCAGTCGTGAACTAAGGTGGGCCGGTCTAAGGCTTGAAACTCCAGGGCTGAAAAGGAGTCCCACTCTGGCCCTGGTGGTAAGTGTCAACATTATCCACATTTGAATCTTATTAATAGTAACTATAGGATAACAAAAGAAACTGCTGTTTAATGGAATAACTGATTATCCCTGCTCATATTAGTCATTCATATTGTTAACCATTAAAAATAGAACATTTAAACTTTTTTAAACATAAAATAGTATAAATAAAAAAGAAAAAAAAATTCAAAAGGGGGTGAATAATATTGCCTTCAACTATCTATCTATCTATCTATCTATCTATCTATCTATCTATCTATCTATCTATCTATCTATCTATCTATCTATCTGTCTGTCTGTCTGTCTGTCTGTCTGTCTGTCTGTCTGTCTGTCTGTCTGTCTGTCTGTCTGTCTGTCTGTCTGTCTGTCTGTCTGTCTGTCTGTCTGTCTGTCTGTCTGTCTGTCTATCTATCTATACACACAAACAGTTAAAGTCATAATTATTCGCCCTTTTTGAATTTCTTTTCTTTCTTTTTTTCCCAGCGTCCTACCAGTGCTGATATACAGCCATATCGCATTGCTATGAGTGTGATATTGCGTTTATACAACAGTTCAATGGCACAATCGTGTATATAAATAAGAAAATCAAACACGGAGAGTCTAAAAACACCTTTTTTTAGGAAATACTTTCTTCCGCCATTCATTCACATCTGCTGCTGACGTCAGAACAGTAGAAGCCATTACTAATTCACCAATGTCATTTTGGAGCTAGTGTTTGAATGACTCTGTCTAAAGTGATGACAAAACTGCTGATTTTGCTCACACTTTAAGAATATAGGGCTGAATGTGACATGAAATACCATCCATCTACAGAGATATGCTCTTACAGTGTTACAGTCTACAGTATTTCTATGTTGCAATTGGAATTTCACAATAATTAACCCCGAAAATAACAACAAATTCACTAATATTACCAGACTGCTGTTGTGTTTGTGATGAGAAAAAAAGGAAAAATGCTAAACACATGCGGACTTTGCCTATTTCAATCTGCCAACATATTCCTGATATGCAAGCAAATCGGTATAAATACAGCGCTACAACATATAAAAGAGAGAGATCGACTAATAATATCACTTCCAAACATACCTGCCAGGTGTTCAGGGGTGAGGTTGAAAACACGGTGCAGCGGGTTTTGGGCAGCAACTTCGATTGGGTACTGTACCAAAATTGGCAACCCGGGGGTGTTTAGTTTACAGACTGTAACAAAGAGGGGGGTGGGTGAAATTACGGGAGTTTTTTAGGAAGAAATAAAAATGGGATGTTTGCGGGAGACTGGTCTGAAATATGGGATACACCCATGAAAAATGGAAGTTTAGAAATCAGTAGTTAGAAATCAGCCTGTTATATATTCCAAGCGTAAGGGCTTATTATGCAGTTCTGTCGCCATCATGTGGATAGAAAACGTCAACCGTCGTTAACAAGCTCTCTCAGAAATTGTAAATATTTTAAAATAGGCACTATTCTTGAAAATAAACTGCATAGTTGCAATCTAAACAACTACATTCTCGACTAAAAAAATCTCAAAAATATTTGCCAAACTGTAGTGTCTCTGCTTGTTGCTGGCTGTATGTGGGCGGAGTAATACACAAAGGGTAAGGAGGCTGTTCGATTGCTGATATAACTTAAATATATCACGACTTTCAGCCAATCAGACAGAACTGTTGTATAAATAAATAAATAAATAAATAAATAAATAAATATATATATATATATATATATATATATATATATATATATATATATATATATATATATATATATATATATATATATATATATATATATATATATATATATATATATATATATATATATACACACATACATATATTTATTATTAAAATGAAAAGTAACTATTTATTTGAGTAACTTTTTATCAGATACTTTTTTTTTACTTTTACTCGAGTAACTTTTAAGATTGTTACTTTTACTTTCACTTGAGTAAAAATTTCCACAAGTACTTGTACTTTTACTTGAGTACAGATTTTGGATACTCCACCCACCTCTGACTATATAAGTGGAAATAGTGAACGAGTGTACAGAGTAGGGGATGATTTTGAATACATTAATGGTTTTTACTTTTCCAGAATTGAACAAAAGTCCAGTTAGATGTACAGACATAGCTGTAGAAGAGCCAGAACTGCATGGTAAAGTTTGAGGTTTTGTTCTGCAAGCTGACAAAGAGCATTAATCACTGCTGCAGGCCTGAGCTTAATTATGCTTGAATAAATAAGTCATTAAAGGCAGAGACAGGGCCTGTCAGCCGCGCTCAGGAGACACCTTCATCTTTCTCCTTCACTTTCCACGCTCGCATTCTCTTGTTACTCGTTTCTTGTATTTCATTAAAACACAAGGACACAGCGGCATTGTTTGTCCCTGTAAATGCATGGCTTTACTTCAGAAAATGTTCATGAAGGTGCATAAACGTTTTCTATTTGTTGCTAAAGTAATTTTAACCCTCAAAATTCACTCAAATTCTCATTCTGGCTTGTCAATACTGGGACCTGAGAATTAAAAAATGATTTATTTACTCATGTATTATTATAATTATTTAAAAATAATCTTACAAACTTAAATAAATTAAAACCCTACTGAATCTAAAAAGCAACTTTCCATTAAGTCTCTGAGGGGAGAAGAACGAGATTCTGACGATACATTACATTAATATATTCAGTCCATTATATATATATATATATATATATATATATATATATATATATATATATATATATATATATATATATATATATATATATATATATATATATATATATATAATTTTAAATATTTAATTTCACCAATTTTTCTCATCACCATAACAGATTATAATAAAAATATGTATGTTTTAAAATTTTCTTTAGCTACTTTCTCATAATTTCATATTCCAAAATATATTAAGGTATTGCCTAAAATCATAAAAAAATAATGTTAATATTTATTTTATGGTAGATTTTATTTAAAAGTATTTCAATTAAATGAAAAGCAATACATTTAATGAAACATTTAATTAATCAATCAAATTAATTTGTTATAAACAATTTTTTTTTTTTTTTTTTTTTTTTACATAAAATAATAAACCAATATGCCAATCTACAACTTAAAGGGCACCTAGGTTAACCCTTTTTCCAGATTTAATATGAGTCTTTTGTGTCCCCAGAATGTGTCTGTAAAGTTTCAGCTCAAAACACACATTAAATTATTTATTATAGCTTTCAGTAGTTTGTATTCTATAGTTCTAAACAGCTTGTTGCTGTTTTTGTGTACTGATGAAGCTGTGCTGATGAAGTAAATCTGAAGTAAATCACTTTATTTCATCACACACATGCACTGCTTAAAAAAAATTAAACCTGTACAACTGAACAGATCTTTTTTTTTTTTTTCACAGTAGCTTTGCGCACATCCTTTCTTGTTGATATGATTATACGCATTACTAAAAAGACATGCTAATACACAGTTGTCAATTGATTTGGTGGCCAAGGGGATGACACTCCTACGTCAAGTTGCGATCTCAAAACCGCTTTAATTGGTCCACCGTACGTTGTTAAATAAAAATAAAAAAAGACTGGTGTGTTTAAACCACTCCAATATGATGATCTATACGCTATACTTACACACATGTCTGTCCAAACAGTTTAAAAAGAAGATTTTTCCCCATAGGTGCCCTTTAAAACCTTTTTTTAATAGTGACATGCTCTCCCACCTGTGTAAAGCCAGACTAAACAGCAACCTAAAGAAAGCAGATTTACTTTTGTGTAAACCGACAACCATTTTGTATTTTGCTATTCCTTTTGAGCACAAACAGTACAACACCCCTCATGGCATTAACTGTCAATAAAACACTACTCAATAATTACATTTAAAATGTTATGAAATTAAAAGGTTAAAATGACCTCTATTAAACTTCATGAAAATAATATGAAGCAATGAAAGACCTAAAAAAAAAAAAAAGCTACAGTGTTGAGATGATAAAAATCTGAATGAGCCGGCAGCGCAGAGTGTAAATAGTGGTCTGCTTACAAGTGCACTTAATGATGAGAGGGTCAGAAGCTGTAGGTTCCCACACCTGTAGGGTATACGCGAGCGCTCTGGCTCTGGTTGCCGTTGGTCAGCAGTTTAACACCCTGCTTAGGGCTTAAGGATATACTGGTTTAACTTGTCATGAAAATGAATCCGCTTGTTTGGCTTTGTTAATTTGGAGGGGGTTACTGTAGCGTGGGAATCAAGATACAATCTAAACACCACTTTGAATGGAAACTGCTTGTTTAGAGTGATTTATAAACCGTAGTGCAAAATTAACTGTACTGCAGCTAAAAGGGCTAATAGATTTGGTACTGCATGTATTCCTCATGCGGGCCAAAAACTAAATAGAGTTTTTAAAGGGATAGCTGACCCAAAACTGAAGATCATTTACTCATCCTTCACTTTCTTCTTTCGGTGAACACACTATTTTCTAATATTGTTTTGACTATCATGTTTTGTGTTAAATAGGAGAAAGAAACTCGTAAAAGTGTAGAGCCACTAAACTTTAGTAAATTGTGATTGAAAAAGTCATGTTTGTAAGAACTATCCTTTTAAACAGAACAACAAGAAAATGTTGCTATAAAACTGTTGAAAACTGTTGTTTCGTCTGTATTGAGGGGTTTTGAGTTATTGAGCTTTATATATTTTTGCATTCTTTACTGCATGACATGGGGAACTACTTTTTTAAAGGAAAAAATGAGACAAAAATGTAAAAGCTTTTTTTGTTTTAATGAAATCAAAATGTGAATGTCATTTTGAACAAATACTGTAATATCAGATATAACATTAAAATCCGACACTCTCAGAAATAAAGTGAGCTGTCACTGTGGTGGTACCTTTCCAAAAAGCACACATTCGTACCTTAAAAGTCCATATTAATACCTGAAGGATACATATTAGTATCTAAAAGTATAAAAGTCTTCCTCTTAAAAAATTTAGGTATATACTTTTGAGGTATGAATATAGACTCTTTACGTACAAATGTGTACCTTCTGAAAAGGTACCACCCCAGTAACAGGTCGCGTACCATTATTTCTGGGAGCGTAGAGTGTTTGTTTGTTTATATTTACTTATTATTTATTTATTTATACCACATTATAATGTATTTTTATTTCTTTAATTTACTACATTTGAATGTATGCTTATTTTTCTTTACGTATCCATTTATTTATTTTATGTTTACTGTGTTTTTATGTATTAATTTATGTATTATTTTACATATTTTACTGTGTCCTTATATGTTAGTTTATTTTGCTTTGTATCATTATTATTATTATTATTATTATTATTATTATTATTATTATTATTATTATTATTATTATTATTATTATCATTATTATTATTAATTCTCTTTTCAGCTTAGTCCCTTTATTAATCAGGGGTCGCCACCGTGGAATAAACTGCCTACTTATCATGCACATGTTTCACGCAGCAGATGCCCTTTCAGCTGCAACCTATCTCTGGGAAACATCCATACACACTCATTCACTCTCATACACTACGGACAATTTAGCCTACCCAATTCACCTGTACCACATTTCTTTGGACTTTTTCTTCCTCCTTGGACGGAGGAAACCCACACCTACACAGGTTGAACATGCAAACTCCACACAGAAACGCCAACTGACCCAGCCGAAGCTCGAACCAGCGACCCTTTTGCTGTGAGGCGACAGCACTACTCACTGCGCCACAGCGTCACCTATTATTATTATTATTATTATTATTATTATTATTAATATTATTAGAGTAAAAACAAGAAGAGTGGAATACGTTATGAACAAAAGAGACTCACTAAAATGTAGAACATTTGGCATTCTAACTCAAAACAACTGCTTTCAACAGATTAATTCATATTACAAACACATTTATTAAGCTTAAAGCTCGAAAATCATTTGATATGAACCCCCACTGCATAAATACAGCAGTCAAAAAAAAACATTACATAAATCATGACTCAAAGAGCCCAAGTAAAGTAAATACTGCTTTCCACAATGGTGATGTCAAACAAATAAGTATTTTTTGCAAATATGACAACAAAATAGTTAAACACGATAGTAATAAGTGAAGCTGCTAATGCTATTTGTGGAGATGTTTAATGATCCTAATGAGCTGAGATTTTGAGAGATTTAATGAGTTTTCCAATTTTTTTTATTCTGACACCATGTCCACATGTTATTTTTGTAAAGAAAAAAGTGTTTTTTTCTCCATTTTCTATAAAAACACAGACCCTGTCACTTTTGAAATCTTCACCCTGACAAGAGTTTCAAATATTTGGGTTACAGTGTTTGTGGATGAACAGTCAAACTTTGTAGAAAAAGCGGTGATTTAGACAATAACTATGTTTGTGGGTACAGCAGGGCCCAAGGTTGTGACTGAATTTAGTTTTAGTTTGTGTCTTCTTCAGTGATTCTGCTTTTTAACAGCAGGAGTTTATTATTCTCTGTTCAATCAGCACTTTAAGCTCCAGTGTTACTTTAATTCTTTTTGTGGGAGTGGGACCAGTGTGAGAAGTTACTTTTACACTGAAAACTTTGCTGTGTCTCAAATGATGTATCAAACAGTCTATTTAAAGTAAAGATATCAATTAAAGGGTTAAGGTATTTTTAGAAGGGGTATTATGAAAGCACAAATCATTACACAAGACCAATAACCCATATTTATTAACTTATAAACACAATATTTCATGATTTATAGACTTACAAGGCTTTTGCCCATCGATAACTATGGTTGCCAAAGTGTATATATATATATATATATATATATATATATATATATATATATATATATATATATATATATTTTTTTTTTTTTATGTATTTTGACAAAGTATATAGAAAAAACTATAGATTTGTTGAAAGATTTGTTTTGTTTGGATGAATCTAGAGACCTTAATGATTATGTTATATATATATATATATATATATATATATATATATATATATATATATATATATATATATATATATATATATATATATATATATATATATATTTGTGAACAAAAATAACTTTTAGTAATATGAAAATTGCATTAATTTGGAAGGGTTTGCCTCCATTTTGCATCAATTAGGTGTAGTAAGTTGATAGCGTCACATTCAATCAATCCCTTTTTTTCTTTCTTGAAATGTTTTATGACATTGAAAAATTAAACATGTATACCATGTTGAAAATTACTTATAAAAGAAAAATAGCAACTATGCACTTTGGCAACTATAGTTGCTGGGGGGCAGCAGGGGACACCAATCTCGGTCCTGGCCAGTGTCCCTGCAGGGTTTAGCTCAAACTTGCCTCAACACACCTGCCTGGATTTTCAAGTGTAGCTAAAACCTTTATTAGCTTGTTCAGGTGTGTTTGATAGGGTTGGAGCTAAAAATCTGCAGGAAACCGGCTCTCCAGGAACAATTTTGGTGACCCCTGGATTAAAGATCATGAGTCAATACCTTATTACTTCAACTTAAATTAAGTAAGTTTTAGTTCTCATATAGATTTTTTTTTCCTCAAATAGTTTGAGTTGCCTTTACCTATTGAGTTTTACAGTACTCAGTTGGTTTGAGTTTTCTTCATTTATTGGGTTCTTCATTTATTTACTGTGCTCAAATTGCTTCATTTACTCAAATGATTAAGTTCACAGTACTAATTAGGAGTAGTTTTTGAACTTGTTTGTTGCAATCGGTTTCCTCAAATGGTTTGATTTACCTTAACTTTTTTGGTTTTACAGTGCAGTACAGTCACAAAATACAATAGACTGCAGTTTAAATCTTCATACTTTGCCCCTATTCTTTACTAGGTTGATGTATTTATAAACATTTTATAATTCAATTCAATTCAATTCAATTCAGCTTTATTTGTATAGCGCTTTTACAATGTAGATTGTGTCAAAGCAGCTTCACATAAATGGTCATAGTAACTGGAACAGTGTGGTTCAGTAACTGGAACAGTGTGGTTCAGGTTTTAGTGTTTAAGTTCATTTCAGTTCAGTTTAGCTCAGTTCAGTGTGATTTAATCATTACTGAGAGTTCAAACACTGAAGAGCCAATTCATCGATGCGTAGCTCTACCAATCCTGAACCATGCGAGGCAGTTGCGACAGCGGAGTGTTTACTCATTTAAAATATATGGTCACTGTAATATATATGATAAATGTATGACCAGTGATTGATTTGGTACTACGAGTATACATAGATACAATAGTATAAATACAATAAATAAATAAATAAATAAATAAATGTGTTATGCTGAAAATTAATGGAACAGTAGACCATTTCACTTTTATTTTTGCAGTTTATTTTTATAAAATGTCATTTGAAACATCATTACAATTTTTCAATACGCTTTGTAATCACATAGAATCACTGTTTTTTATCTTATCTTGTTTTGATGGGAGGTCTTGTTGATTTGACGGGAAATCGCATTTGTCACCCCTGTATAATCATTTTTAGATCGACTAAATTATTGTATTATGTTGTATGGAAGATGAACGTTTCCTCCCTGCATTGTTATGTTATCCCACTAGATGTCAGTAAGTATTCTAATTCATTCAAATAAACTGCATATCGTTATCATAAACCTACTCTCTTATACACACCCAAGTCCAAAGAGGGAAAAAATCCTCCAGTTTTGACCTCATCAGCATTGAGTGATCAAGAGGAAGATTCCATTTTGTGATAAGAATGTTCCGATTAAATTGATTTGCAGGCGATTAAATTGATTTGCAAGGATATAAAAGATCATACACTGTCCTCTGTGGTAAGATAAGCCTGTGCAGGCACTCATTGTTTTTAAATGATGAGAAATTCATGATTTTTTTTTTTATCTGCATAAATATGGATGGATGGATGGATGGATGAATAGATTAGATAGAAAGATAGAAAGATAGATAGATAGATAGATAGATAGATAGATAGATAGATAGATAGATAGATAGATAGATAGATAGATAGATAGATAGATAGATAGATAGATAGATAGATAGATAGATAGATAGATAGATAAAACTACATGACAATTCTCAGTTTCTCGTGATTTATGATGTAAATTTGGGCATTATAATAAATATAAACTTTAAATCTTTATTATTATTTTTGTGTGTCTACATAAAATACGTAATATATGCAATGTTTATGTTTATGCATACAGTAAATCTAACTTTATACAACCATAAGAATCTTTTAACTTCAGAAGTGTAAAAAAGACAATATTTGTTGAATTTCCCTTCACATCATATGATAAGTTGTCATAAATTGTGTTGTTTTCTAAAATGAAGAGAAAAATAGCTTGAAATATTTATTTTCGTTTAGAAATTTAGAAGAGATGTTCTCAGACGTTTATTGAATAAAACAAATGTTACAATTTTATTCAAATCCACAGTTAATAAATCTAGTAAAAACAAAGAAACTTATCAGTAAACTTGAGCGGTCTCAACATCTTATTATATTAAGAAAGAAATTATAAATCCGAAATGTTCGAATGAAAAAATAATGCGATTTTTTTTTAGATGCCATCTTCAGACCAAAAAAATTTCTGGTCCCACTTTATGGTAAGTGTCCCTAACTACTATGTACTTACATCAAAAAAATAAATACCATGTACTTACTGTGTTTATAATGTATTTGAGAACACCTGTGGTGCTTTTGAGTTGGGATAGAGGTTGGGTTATGGACAGGTTTGGTGGCATGGGTAGGATGAAGGGTGGGTTTAGGTGTAAGGGATGGTCAACAGTGTATTTACAAATGCAATTACAAAAGTTAATTACAGATGTAATTACATACATGTATTTAATCAAGCATAAGTACACAGTAAATACATGTATTTACACAATAAGTACATTGTAACAAACTATTAATTCTTATGTAAGTACATATTAGTTAAGGCCACAATATAAAGTGGGACCAAGTTTCTCCTTTCTTCATCTTTTTTTTCCAGTTTTAGCAACTCACAAATATTAGCCCCCACCTGAATTATTATCCCCTCTGTTTATTTTTTCCTCCCAATTTCTGTATAACGGAGAGGATTTTTTTCAACAAATTTCTAAACATAATAGTTTTAAATACTTATTTCTAACAACTGATTTATTTTATCTTTGACGTGATGACAGTAAATAATATTTTACTAGATGTTTTCAAGACACTTCTACAGCTTAATGTGACATTTAAAGGCCTAACTAGGTTAATTAGGTTAACTTGGCAGGTTAGTGTAATTAGGCAAGCTAATGTATAATGATGGTTTGTTCTGTTGACTATCGAGAAAATATACAGCTTAAAAGGGCTAATAATTATGACCTTAAAATGTTTTTTAAAAACATAATAACTACTTTTATTCTAGCCAAAATAAAACAAATAAGACTTTCTAAAATGAAGAAGTAGCTCAAAATATTTATTTTTGATTAAAAGATGTTCTCAGATGTTTATAGAATAAAACAAATATTACAATTTTATTTGCTTATAAATCCAGTAAAACCAAAGAAACTTAAGTTCAAAATTGTATTATAAGTAACTATAAATCATGAAGAAATGATAACATAATTTTTCAAATACCATCTTCAGACCACAAATCCCTTCACCTTTTCCCGACCTATCCTATTCTCCAGTTCTTGCCTACCATTCCTGCCATCCATAATGGCGATAGATTCTTGTAAGATAAACACATGAAAAAAAAAAAGAAGGAAGATCAGGAGATGAGAGATTTGCAAAGCGAAATAACCAACCCCCCATTCCTCTCTTTCCCCTCTCTCTCTCTCTCTCTCATTATCCTCCCATGCTCATTTGAATAAATTAACACCCCCCTGACGTCTCGCTTCACCACCTTCCTCTTCCCCCTGATTTCCCCCCCCTCAACAGGCTGCAGAGAGAGAGAGAGAGAGAGCTCCAGAAATATCCTCTGTTTCCATACACGTTCATTCACTTTCCCCCTCATGCACACAGACACTATCACACCCACCCTCCAGTACACCAAATTCATCCCCAAACATCGGGTTCAACAGTCTCGTCTCCGCTAACGCAAAACAGACACCCTCCTTAGTGCGCCAATAAAAATCATAAATCCCAAAATAAAAACATTAGGTCTGGTTTAAAAAAAAAAAAAAAACAGACTGGTGCGCAGACGCAGATGTGTGGGACCCTCCCTCGGCTGGCTGACTGACTTGGTGCAGCTCACTGACTCATTTGACTAATGCTGCCAAGCGTAACAGGGCGTACGGTTCTGTATCGAGCTGGCTAATTAGCGCCAGTGTAGCTCCAGCTAAAACTGGGCAAGTTGCTGCGCCGCCATGCTAAACCAAAGCAGCTCCCCATCTGGGCCTCCTCGGCCGCCATTTTGGATCTACTCTGCAATAGAGCGTTCTAAAAGGCGGCCATACTGCAGGGGGAGCTCGGAGAAACAGGGTGCGTTGGCCACCATTACGGAAAAAAAAAAACGAGTGCCCTCCCATTACCTGCGTTTGGCTGAGGTGGGTATATGCGCCAACCCTTGCGCCCTCCCTTTCGCTCCACTACCACCCTCTACCCTCGATGACCTTGCAGGCATTGGGCTGGGGAGCCAGCTTTCTGCATTAATACCAGATACATTAGAGTTAATATGATTCTACCATGTAGCCGTGGCCTGAGGGGGGACTCTGATTGTTTGCGTATTAGCATTAGCGTTCTCATTAGCCCACCCGCTTCTGCCTTCTCCGCTTTCTCTCTTTCTCTCTCTCTTTCCTTCCTACTCTCTCTCTCGCTCTGCTTTTCTCCAGGCAACAGACGAGAGAGAAAGTGATGCAGATGATTTGTATTAGCAATGATTTCTACTGTAGCTGCCTGTTTGCAAGTCAGTGGTCACTTCCTCTCTGATGCACATATATACACAGTTCCAGATTTCTTTCAGCCAGTGTTTTGGCTTGTACTTTAATTCGAGTGTGTGTTTCACCATAAGTGTGTGGGAGGGTAAGGGTAGTGTTCCATCTTCAATATTTCCACTTGTTACATAACTGAGTTGAGAGGAGATGTACAGAGAAACAGAAAGAAAGAGAAAGAGGCCTCTGTAGAAAACAAAGAGTCCGGCAGATCTGCTCAACTGCTCTCTTCACTGCTTCTTCTTTTCAATACAAACTTGTGCCCAGACCAACACACTTTAGTACATGCTGCTGAATTTCAAAAGTAGGATAGGAAAATTCCAGTGTGCCAAGGTAAACCTTTATGATCTAATGTCCAAGAGCATTTCGTAGTTGAGACCATGTTTTTTTCTGACTCCTTGTTCTCTGTCCTGTAAGGGATTTGAAAGTTGTCTTTACTTGGACTCTTCTAATCTATTTGTACAAATTCATATGATTTAATTTCATGTCTACTTTTTTATTATTATGATAAACAGCCATGGCCTAATGGTTAGAGAGTTGGACTTGTGATTTAAAGGTTGCAGGCTCCTGCCCCGGTACCAGCAGGATTTGTTGGTGGGATCAACCTCAATACCACGGCTGAGGTAATTCTCATGAGCAAGGCACCAAACCCTAACTACTCCCTGGGTGGGTGTGCAAGGGTACCAGTCACGCTGGATAAAAGCATCTGATGGATGCATAAATGTAAACGGTTTGCTCAACTCTCTATAAGGGTTATGGTTAGAAGTGGGATTTGGGGGCAAAACTTCCTTAATTTATTTAAAATTTGTACAAATTGAACACTTTTCTGACATTATGTAAAATAGTTACACTTCCTTGTGATATTAAGCTTATTGATGGACTCACCTGTAAGGTGTGTGGTCAAGTGATTCTTTAAGGTGTCAATGATGATAGCCGACATAGCGATATTGCGCTTCAGTGTCCAGAGTTCTTTCCAAATCTTGCCCCCATCTCCTAAAATATTGTCCAATCATTATAAAGACAAAAAAAAAAAAAAAAAAAAACCAGTGACCTTTTGAGGTAGAGGTGGCTGTACCATGAAAACTGACCAAATTTCTTGTAGCAAATTAATAAATTTCCAAATAAAATGCAGTAGCGGTCGGTAACACTGGTGTAATTTGCACGGAAGCGGGCTTCTCTGATTGAACAATATAGTGCTTCTGAGTACCGACAATATTTTGCAACAGCATATCTGGGATTTCCTCACTCTTTAGGAAATTATTTAGGAAAACCATATCAGGCAAGTCTGATGTACAAAAGTTTTTTCAAACGGAAAAAAATATTACCCTTTGTGTGGTGATAACACCTCAAAGTGTACCTTTTAGTAGTCAAAGGGGTTGCGCCATGCAGCGCCATCCATTTTAGAATTCTAAACATATATTTCTATCAGGGTAAGCACACCAGCGCTGCAAGTTGGCAGCTGTCTGCAGCGCCCATCTACAACTTAAGGTACTGTTCATATGTCTGCTGTGCTACAGAGCACCATTTGAATAGATTCATTTTAAATAGCGAATGTGCTCGCCCGGCAAATTTTTACTTCCAACTGTAATATGCGCATCTGGTGAGTGACCAGCTTCAAAAGACTGGAACCTAAGGTTTAAGGAGGCACTCATGTCTCCTTACAAATAGGCAAAACAAAACTGACAATTAGCCTACAATCTTTGCACAACCTACAGTTTAATCTGTTATCTCTCTCTTTTGGCAGTACCCAATTTTAGCGTGATACTTTGGAAACCAAATCTAAATTTAATGGGTTTGGGTCATATAGAATATTATTCTAAGTGGGCAGTGGGTGAACAAAGACTAATTATACAGCAGGAGTGGTCGGGTGCGGAATAAAATCTGGCTGGAGGGGGAGTAAAAAAATCAGTCCTGTGCAGACCTCTACTCCAAGGTATTGTTGCCACCTTTTAACCAAAAGAACAACTCAATCATTCAATGAATCCCAAGGTTTAAAGATACATTTCTGTCAATACAATCACAAAATTATAGTATTAAGCTTTTTCATTTTCAACTACTTTCAAGGTAGACAAAAAAATGCTTTAGACTGCATTGCTTCCATGTGATCGAGTGAGTTCAAACAACAACAAAAGACCACCACTTCTCTGTCTACTGACTCCATTCATAAATATTACAATAGTACATGATACTTAAGAACACTATACAGACATAATTTAAAACATAAGTTTGGTTTGAAGGTGAAAAAAGCACTATGCTCACCTAAACCTTCGGCATAATCTTGTGGCTAAATATGAAGCTGCTTCTCTCTATATAATCGTCTCATTTTGTGTTCATAAGTGTGCTTATTTCACACTATTTGAGCAAAAGGTCAAAAAAGAGAACAAATTAGTCATTGGGTCATAACTAAATGTGATGGAAACCTATCTCAGTACCAAACATGAAGGGTCTCAAACTGGAATGTCTGCTTTTAAAGAGTTATTTATTCATTTTCTTTTTGGCTCAGTCCCTTTATTAATCTAGGGTCGCCACAGCGGAATGAACCACCAAATTATTCAGCATATGTTTCAAGCAGGGGATGCCCTTCTAACTGCAATCCATCAGTGGGAAACACCCACACACTCTCATTCACGCACATACAATACGCACAATTTTAGCCAACCCAATTCACCTGTACCGCATGTCTTTGAACTTGTGGGGGAAACTGGAGCACCTGGACGAAACCCACGTGAACGCGGGGAGAATATGTAAACTCCACACAGAAATGCCAGCTGACCCAGCCAAGGCTCGAACCAGCAACCTTCCTGCTGTGAGGCCACAGCACTCTCACTGCGCCACCATGTCACACTTTTAAAGAGTTAGTTCACACACACATACAAAAAAAAATCTGTTTTTTATTCTGTTATTGACCTTTGCATTGATCTTCGTACCTTTTTGGAACGCAAATTAAAATATTTTAGATGAAATTTGAGAGCTCTATTATCCTCCATAGACACCAATTGGCCCATTTCATTCAAAGTCTAGAACAATACCCCAAAATCAAGTGCTTAAAACAGACAATTTGCCTTCAGCATTTCTGTTATCAAGTTATGAGAGTACATGTGGGCACAATAACCTAAAATAAAGGCTTTTTTCTTCTCAGTGTCAGTATAGGGCTCTCGTTCACAAGCATTATGCATGTTGTGCCTGTGCTTTGTTACAAACAGAGGAAGTCATGTGTGGGCATCTGGGGGGTATACATCAAGGCACAGTGCTCGCACCCTATACTGACACTGAGAAAAATAAACTGTTGAATCAAGTGATTATTTTTGTTATATGTGTACATAAAAGTATTCCTTTGTCTTCATAATATTTAGGTTTAACCACTAAGGGCATGTGGACTGATTAAGACTTTAAATGAGGCAGGACTTTGGAGGATGTCGGCAGATCATTTTATCAAAAATGTTGCCACTGTGACAGTACCCTTACCATAATATTCTGGCCACACTAAAATATAGATACTAACGTGAACATTTAGAAGACTCTAGCAAACTGACAAATTATTCTAGCCCTGGAAGCTAAAGGGTTTGTATGGTTCCACAAAATTGAACCTAAGGCCTGGTAGATGTTTAAATGAAAGTGTCAAACAAATCCATCCACAGTTGGGCAACAGAATAATATGATTTATTGTTATTTATTTTAATAAAACCACATAATAAAATAAGCATAATAAAATTAACAAAAATATAATGTGCATATGTAAATTATCATTCAGAAATTATGCAAATGTAACAATAGTTATGCAGATTTCTGTGGTCACAACTTATGAGTAATCATATATGATATCACTTCAACCTGTCCGCCTGAACCCAGGAGGAAGGATTCAGGCTTGAGAACAGAACTTCACTAATGATTATTCCACTGAAATCATCCAAACTGGCTCAGCACATCCCATGTCTGGGGCTGAGTAAGGATAGCCTACACTGATGTCAGTGTGTGAGTGGAATCACATGTCAGTGTGATGGATTTCTTTATTGGCTGATTCTCTGACAGGGCTGCACATAGGCTATAATCAATAGCAGTACTGCAAGTTACAGTTCAATAATTACCCAAAGAGGATGTGGGAGTGTAAAGCTAGAAGCGCTGGAGCGGAACCATCAAGCCATTGTATCCATTGGTAGCAGACTATCACTCTACACATTGTTGTCATTTCTTAAGTTGCCCCGGGGGGTAGTGTGCCATACTGTAATTTTGCACCCAGACATATAGCCCACTCTGGCATTGTTACATATCATTGTCAAAACAATCCATAGAAATCCATGACACGGCTTTAGCTCTTCTGTTTAAATGAAGGGCTTGCCAATTTCTACAGAACAGTCTCTATTAAATGTGATTTGAATAATAGTTCGTTCATCCAAGCTCGCTTAAAATTAACAGAATTTAAAACATATTATACATGAATTGAATTTTACAGACTTGAATTGTGAAAAAAGCCGCTCTAGTCACCAGAAGATAAAGCCGCCAGGGTGGTCTGTGAGCATTATCCACCACTCTAGACAATACACGATACGCCCCTCTCATGTCATTCCTCTCATTTTGAGCGCGGAACAATGCCGGCGATTCAGACATTCCACGCTGCGCCTCTGAAGCGCGCGTTCTCGCTCGTTCGCATATGTTAATGCATAGAAAGCGCGTGATGGGTCTCGTGCGGTGTCTCTAGGACACACGCGTGTCATTAAACGATCATTGATGAAGAATGAACAACATTTACACGCACTTTACTTTTAAAATGAACACGCTCAACCATGGGGAAAAGAGACAAGATGCGGACTTTATCTGGTTTAAGTTGGCTTCCCAGCCTGGTCAAGCTAAATTCCCGGTCTGGTTTGTGGAAAAGTGCACAAACCCAGCAAACAGACTTTGAGACAAGTCGCTTCTTCCTCTTTTTCAGCAGCGTCACACCGATACACAGTTGCTGGTGGTAAAAGGTAAGCCACTGATACCGCGGAAAATACAAATAAAAAGATCCGTCGTGCGTAAAAAGCAGTCATTTAGTTCCCAGGTGCGCACTGGGTGCCACAGAATGCCCTTGCTGTCTCCAGCCACGTGGACCGCTCACAACAACAACAACAACAACAACAACACATTAAGTCCTGTCCTCTCGAATGCACTCAACCCACCCCCACCAACAAAACTCCGCGCGCCGTCCTCTTCGCGTCTCACTCTGGCCCCGCACCAGCACCTCTCCATCCCGCCGTACCATTAGACTACCGAAGGAGGGGCCGCTCGAATGACGGTCCCGCGGATGGGAGGGTACGAGAGGCGGGACCAAAGTCTTCCCTGCTTCTCGGTGCTGGAGAGTCCGGGACTAGGGCTGGAGAGATCGCCGGGGAGCATCGTCACCACTCCTGCACGGAGCCTAGCCTGGCCAAATACTGCACGGTGCACACGTCGGGATTGCAAAACATTCCTGAGAAATATACCTGCTATTTATGGCATGTGGCTGGTAACTTTACTCCTGCTGTATTCTTTTCAAGAAGGTATGTAGTGAGTTTATTTATTGCGGCTTTTTTATTACTTTATAATGTTGATGTGTATCTGTGCAGCATATTAACTTAAATGAAGTAGAAATGTGCAAGTACAGTGGATGGTTATTTAGCGTAAATCCATCGTGCGCTCTCGTTTTAGGATTTTATAAACTTTCTCTGCAAAACTAACGCAACTTCGTTGAAAATGTTTTTTTCGGTCGCATAAAATGTGTAAAATCGTTTTTGTAGTTGGTAATTAACGAAGAACGGAAGATTATGAGGCTGTAGGATCTGCATGTTCCCGTGCGCAAAGATGGGGGAGATAGCATGATTTGTATGCAAGATATGAATATGCTGTTGAGTTATGAATATGTAGAACGGGAGTAGATATTTTGCATCGGTCTTGTGTATTTGTCTTACTTTTGGCCTTCTGTTTGTGTTTCTTTGTAGAAAAGTAGAGTTTGTTGGTGAGGTGTGAATTTGTTTTGTCTGGGTATACTTTTTTTTTTTTACTGGGCTAGAATAAAAAAATGCTAATTTTCTAGGGTTTGAATATGTCTACTGTTTGTTGTTTATATTAATCTTCTGAATAAAGCTTTTAGAAAAAAGGGTTTTGCAATAAAAGTGCAGGTTTCTGTGGTAGGGGATGAATATATCTGCATAGATCCTGTGAAAAACAGAATGGCATATGCAGCCTCATTTCCAATTAGCACTGGTGCAATTAGTGGTCCTCCATTTTCTATGCCAACAGATTCCTGGTTTGACTGTGTTGATGGTGGGTTTGATATGGCACATTTGAATTTGTAGAAATAAAAAAAAACGAAGATTTGACTTATTATGACTATAATTGAGGCTGCTTATTTGCTAATTCGGTTAGTTCAACGCATCAATTTCTGTCTAGATGTCTCCTCAACAATTTTGTTTTTGACACCTCACAGCATACAAACCCCTCCTTTCCTCATCCTCCAGCCTTGGATATATGCTTTCAGTTTCCCTCATATTTTTTCCTCCTGAAATTGTAACACATATTTTGTGGATAAATCCCTTTTCAAAACATGCGCCTGTTTTTTTTTATTATTATTTTTTTATGAAATGGCTTTGTTTTGTCAAGTGTGGCTTTTTATTATTTATTAGCAAACAATTCAGATGTGAATGCTTTATCTGGTTTTACACCACTTGAGTTTTGATGCTTTAGAATTGAGACTTCTAATTTGTATATATTATAATTTACAATGTCATTTGGTCGAGAATGTAAGGTCAGAATTATTCTCTCCCCCTTCTCTGCCTCTCTCTCTCTTCCAGTGTGTATGTTTGCGAAAACGAACTGTGGTGTGTATTAATGGTGTGTTTGTGAATGTTTGTGTGTGTTCTTGTATGGGGGAGGAAGGGTGCAGTAGGGCGTAAAGTGCGTAAAAACGGGATACGGAGGTCGCAAACAAACTTCTTTTTGCCATGTTTTCCTTTTATTTTGTAGTAATCAATATTTGCAGTGTGTTTTCTGAAATTTCCAGTGTATTTCTTATCATGTATCTCTGATAACATGGACGATAGGAGATGTAAAACGCACATCAATTATCATACATGCATATGCATTAGGACTGCGTATTTTTTCGAGAGGGCCGCGCCTCCATCTTTTTCACTTTCAAGGAATGTAGAAACATTTCTTCTATAAAAAACATTTTTTCATAATTTTCCGAAATAATTATATGTTGTCACAGGCACATATTTTGGTCGTTTTGGTTTAGAAATCATTATATATTTTAAATGCATTATTATGCATTATTGTGACCCGGTCAAGTTGAAGCATATTACCCTCCTGCTTTCACACCTGAACCCCGATCTGGGAAACCGGATCCAGGGTAAATTGTCGTCTCGAGGGTAAGCTTGTCTTTTTATGGAAATACAAGCAAATGAAATGAAAAGGTACCCAGGGATGCTGCAGTATTGTATGTGGAAATTTCCATTGTTTTTCGCTTGTATTTTAATTTGATAAAAATAGTTTCAAATTATTATTATTTTTATTATTAATACTAACTATAGTATAACCATTATTCTTAAACTGACATCAGGACACACTTCCTCATAGAAATATGCAATCCATGGCTTCCTTTCTCTTTTATTACAGTTTATTGAAAGCTTTATTTTTAAATTGTGTTGGCTTTTGCAGACCTTATGGAATATAAAATATTAGATTATTATCCAGATGTTTTATAGGCTGTACACATTTAGTGTGAGGTCATTTTTAAAAAAGCATATTTGTTTAGCTTTAATAATTTTATTTTTGAAATATTTACATAATAAAGGGATAGCAGGCAGTCTGTGTGTGAGAGGGTGTGTGTTCGCGTGCGTGTATCTGTGCCCGTCCAATATTTATTTTAGGGATCAGCAGTCGTCAGGTCGTCAAATTTGTGTGGTGGCTGCGATATTATCCGGTCTGATCCGATTTCCTCAACATTTGCCTAAATTAAAATGTGATTGAAAAAAGCTTGCCACGTCCAGCACATCAGGCCCTTTTAGAGTGAATTATATAATAACAACAACAACAATAATAATAATAATAATAATAATAATAATAATAATAATAATAATAATGTATTCATTAGACCACATCAGATACATATGCATGTATTTTATATTAGGTATTATTGTTTGCCAACATTCATGAGATTTCACCTCCAACTGCTCGCAATGTCAAACCTGCTCCTCACATCAGGACACCTTCATCCCAATCCGGTCTCCCTCTCATAGAAATATGCAAAATTTGTCTCATTTCTCCCCCCGTCCCATCAAATCCCCTGTTCTTCCCAGCTGCGCAATTAGTAGGAGATCTGCCGCATCCCCCACTCCAAAAGTAAATCAGGTCATTGGCCATAAGGACTCCATTTATTTCTCTCTCTCTCTCTCTCTCTCTCTCTCTCTCTCTCTCTCTCTCTCTCTCTCTCCATTTCGTTATACTCGTCACATACACCTGTTTCTCTTTTCTTTCCATGTAATTTGTCGGTATACACACTGTTCATTATAATACGTTCTTTCCTCTATGAAAATAAAGAGTAAAGCCTTGTGTGATCGCAGCATGAGTCACCGTTATAAACACGTTACTCTCACAAACTGTAAGGCAATCTGAACTTGAACTTTTCTACTTGAGAATGAGAGGATTTAGACTCAACTGGTTTGTCACCTCATAGGTATTTTTTTAACCATCATGATTTATCCTCACGTTTTTGATAGTCAAGTGAAGAAGATTTATACTTTTTACTGGTCATGCGGGGAGGAAAAATGTTTTAAATAGACTACTTTAGTCAAATTACTACTACAACCTATTTTATTATAATTTCCTCTTGAAACCGTTGAGATGCTGAGCTGATTAAAAAAAACAACAAAAAAAAAAAAACAAACAATAAAGTAACATATGCAACCTTGACAAAATAAATTAATAGATAAAAACTATCTACATTAATAAATGTACAGTCAATAGACATTTAATTGTTTTAATTAGTCATAACTGTTTACACCAGGCATGCAGAATATCCACAGTCCATACTTTGAACTATCTGCAACATTCATCAAAAACTCCTTTAGACTCAGACTCAGAAGAAAACAGGAGTCACGAATGTAACCAGCGAGATTTACCGGGTTATGAGCCGTGCTACTTTTTTCCCTCCCTGCACCTAAAATCACACCCCGCTGCTCCACCTGCCATTTGAGCTGAAGTGCGGTCAAAATAAAAATCTGCGTGTCACTCCGGCGTTCCGCTTCGACAGGTGACCGCTGTTCTCCTTTCAGAGCTCGTGTGCCGGTGAGTTAAGCGCGTGAACAAACACTCTGCGCCTTCGGAGCACCTGCTGCACCCGGTGGTCCCGGCCGGCTACTGCTACATCCGATCGGACACCACGTGCGCAGAGCATCACTTGGCAGGAGATATCATAATGTAGAATTATGAGTGTTTGACTTCTCTTTTTGAGTTGAAATCCATCCAAAACTATCCAGCCTAAAGGTTGAGGTCTTAATTATTAATTGTATTATTTTTAAATGTAGTCTAAACGTAAACTTTGGGTTATGTTTCAAAACCTTTAACTATCTTTGGTAACGATGAGATTTAGCCACAAGATAATCTAGTCATGAAGATTGGTAACCATAGCAACAGTACACCGCTCGAGTTTTCTTTTACAATGATCGTCAAGGATTTAACGCACATGGAAAATTAATTTGATTTACGATTTAAACATCATAAATATAATTAATCACATAATTTATCTCTAATATAAAAACTACTTTGTTGGATGTATTAGCATTCTGTTTAGCATTATGTTAAATAATATTAATAATTAACGTTAATTAATAATAATCTTGGTCATTATGTTAACGTATGTCAGACCTTTGGTGGAGCAAATACAGTCATATAGGGTTGTAAGACATGAGGGTGATAAAAACAATTAAACAAAAGGTAGACTTATGTTCTGGTCAGCATTGGGCCAGACAGAATCTGCAAACATTTTTGCTATTTCTGCAGAGAATTTTGTAAAAAATCTGCGGATTTATGCAGAATGATTTTGGGAGCATAATAACTAAACATTTAATACATGAAAAAAAAAAATAATAATTTTTTTTTACTTTTATGTAATGTTTACAATGCAAATCCAGTTAGATCCACTTATTCAGCAAAAAAGTCTCCTAATAGAACTACTAAAAGACAGAAAATATTACTTTACAAACTGTATTGTAAATAAATCACACAGACATTTTATAACTATTGCTATTATATCACAATAATTTGTGAAATTCATTAAAAATTTTAATAAATACGAATTAAGTATACAGGCTAAATGATGGGAGAAGAAGGTCTAAAAATCTGCAGAATTCTGCAGATTTCTGCACGCAAGGATTCCGTGTGCACCTAGTTGTAGCTAATGGTAACAGTGAAAATATATCCTCAACATATTAGAGCCAAAAATTTACAAAATGACTTGATGAACACTTCAGAAAGTCCTCAGCTAAAAAATAAATAAATAAAATTTGGTTCCCAGAACATTGTGGAAACATTATGAATGACAGAATGTTGTCTGCTAGTTAAAGTTGTCTTTAAGTAAACAGATTCCTTAAACATCGATTTTGATTACAAAAAAAAAATCTGTTTTTATTTGAATTACAAAAAATGCAAACTATATGGAAACATTATCAGAAGGTTCTTTGTTTGCTTCATTTTGGCTGAATTCACAATTTGTCCAAAACACCACTATAAACACAGCCATCAGTGTATTCATTGTCCAACCTGCTCCTCAACCCTAAAATCATCCATTCCAGTCACATCTAAGAGGGACAAAGCTCATGCTTTAAAAAAAAAAAAAAAAAAAAAACTTTTATAATATGTTTTCAAATTCTAGATTCTGTGCATGGTCAAAATGTTGTTCTACAACACTTTTTTTGCCTCAGAGTTTGATAAGACTTAAAAATTAAAGTAATTTAGAAATATACAATTTTAATTAATAAATAACACAGTATAATGAATAAAATTCAACAAGACACTTATTCATTATGTTTGCAAAATCTATTGATATGTCAACAAATCAAATTTAAATCAACTTAAATTATGATTTTTCTTTTTCAATTTTGACCGGCAAATGTATTATATATTTGAATGGTCTTTCTCAGTCCATTAGGGTACAGTGAGTATTATAGCTTTTTCTCCAATTGATTCAAATGTTGATGATGCCTTGCGTTACAACAGTTCTCATATGTCTCTCTGATATGCTTCCATTCAGAGAGTGTAATAAATCTAATTGTGGTTTCATATCAATTATTATTATCAAATCATTTACTTTATAAACATAGAACCACAAAACGGCTTGTTCCAGTAGCAGATTGCCATACGTATCTCACTTTGAGTTAGCAGAAAAGAGGCATTTTATGAACTACAGATTACAAACTACCCACCACACAGGAGATTCTGTCAAATTCACATTTTATTGACTCTTTTTAAAAAATGCATTGGAAAGGACTCGCACTCTCAACCTCCCAAATCATCTCTTTGAAGTCTGAGCTACTTCTGCAAATGCGGGAAATGTTTTATTTTTTCCCTGACGCTGCAGGATGGTGAAACTAAGGAGGGGGGTGGAGAGAACCCTAGTGCACCTCAAACATGGATTAGAAAGAACCTCGCATTACATATCTCATTCATTATGCAATCTGAACAAGATAGATGCCAAAATGCTCATAACATAACCAAACATATAAACCACTTCGACTCTTGCTCTTTTCTGTCAGTCTTCTCAAAGAGATTGCCATACCAATGTGGGAGGTTACATGTGACTGCTTTCCAATCCACTCAAGCTCACTCACGCAAAGCACCGAACAATCACAGGGACAACAGTGGCAGGCGAGATTTACTCTAATAAACCAGAACAAATGTAATCTAAACACAAGTGTACATGTGTCGTCCTCAGCCTAGCAATAAAGAAATGCCCGACACACACACACACACACAAACACCTTTTCGTAAGCCCATTTATAACTGGATGCATTGTAGGTCTGACTTTAGATTCAGCTGGAAGTTACTCAGCACCTGTAGTATTGATTTTTCCTTGACTGCGCCGTGCATAAATGATTATCGGTTTGATAAGTGGCTTGTCTGGGGAAGAGTGTAAAAAAACAAAACAAGGGTGGAATAAAATCAGCCATTCTCTCTCTTGCTTAATCTCCTGAGTCATTTTAAAGAGATGGTTTAGCCAAAAATGAAAATCCTGTCATCGTTTCCACACATTACACAGAAGTCATTGGATTTACTAATAGCTTTAAGGTAAGTAGTTGCAAACAATTTATTTGGGCTAAATTTAAACAAACTAATTAAATTTAGTAATGTTTAAATTAATCTATTTTTTTAGATTCAGCCCATATACACTCACCGGCCACTTTATTAGGTACACCTGTCTACAGTAACTGCTCTTTAACGCACATTTATAATTAGCCAATCACATGGGAGCAACTCAGTTAATTTAGGCATGTAGACATGGTCAAGACGATCAGCAGCAGTTTAACAGGGGCAGAATGGAGAAGAAATATGATTTAAGTGACTTTGAACGTGGCATGGTCGTTGGTGCCAGACAGGCTGGTCTTAGTATTTCAGAAACTGCTGATCTACTGGGATTTTCACGCACAACAATCTCTAGGGTTTACAAAGAAGGGTCCACAAAAGAGAAAATATCCAGTGAGTGGCAGTTCTGCGGGCGCAAATGCCTTGTTGATGTCAGAGGAGAATAGCCAGACTTGTTCGAGCTAATAGAAAGGCAATAGTAACTCAAATAATCACTCATTACAACCGATGCATGCAGAAGAGCATCTCTGAATGCACAACATGTCCAACCTTGAGGCGGATGGGCTACAGCAGCAGAAGACCACACCGGGTGCCACTCCTGTCAGCTAAGAACAGGAAACTGAGGCTAAAATTCGTACAAGCTTATGAAAACTGGACAAGTGAAGATTGGAAAAACGTTGCCTGGTCTGATAAGTCTCAATTTTTGCTGCAACATTCAGATGGTAGGGTCAGAATTTGACGTCAACAACATAAAACCATGGATCCATCCTGCCTGGTATCAATGGTTCAGGCTGGTAGTGGTGGTGTAATAGTGTGGGGTATATTTTCTTGGCACACTTTGGGCCCATTTGTACCAATTGGGCATCATGTCAACACTACAGCCTACCTGAGTATTGCTGCTGACCATTTCCACCCCTTTATGACCACAGTGTACCCATCTTCTGATGGCCACTTCCAGCAGGATAATGCACCATGTCATAAAGCGTGAATCATCTCAGATGGGTTTCTTTACCATGACAATGAGTTCACTGTACTCAAATGGCCTCCACAGTCACAAGATCTCAGTCCAATAGAGCATTTTTTGGATGTGGTGGAACAGAGAACTCACATTCTGGAATATTTCCAGAACTTTGTTGAATCTAAGCCACAAAGGATTAAAGCAGTTTTGAAGGCAAAAAAAAAAGATATTTTGAAAAATGCTAGTAGCTGGCATTGACTTCCATAGTATTTTTCTTTCTACTATGGAAGGTAATGGGTCCCAGCAACCAGCATTCTTCAAAATATTTTGATATGTGTTTAACAGAAGAAAGAAACTAACTCATGAATGTTTAAAACCAGACGAGGGAGAGTAAGCGATGTGGTAATTTAAATTTTTGGGTGAGCTATCCCTTTAAAGGGTTAAAGAAAACATTATGACACTGGAAGCTGTTAAAAAATATATATATGCGGCACTGTAGTGCGATACAGACAGGTTTGACAGCGGAAATGGCCCTTGAACAATCTGCGAATAAATTAATTGAGAGGCTGGGAGGCAAATGGATGGTTGAATGGCGATGTTGTCGAACAGTTGCGTGTCCCAAAAATATGCACAAAGTCTGCTTTTAGACATGTTTATGTAGGTGAGATGGCAGAGTGATCAAAAGAAAGATTGCGTGGTGTAGATTTCTTTGGGGACAGGGTGTAAAGATCTACATGTGTGCTTGAGTGAGAGAGAGTGTGTGTCTAAGCAAATGCAGATGAGCGACTGAGAGAGCTGCATTATGCATAGCGGCTTACCATTGGCAATAGCTTAGCCTATCCGCAATACATATTCAAATGCCATTTTAATAGCCACTAATATATATATGTATGCATGTGTTGTGCAAATGTGAAGGACTACATGAAGAGGAAACCGAAAAATGGAAGGCGATTAATAGGGAGAGATGGCGAGGAGGAAGGAAAAACAACAAGAAATCATGAGCAAAGACATTTTTTTTGAGCAGGATTTTTTTTCAGTTTGAGGAAGTGGGTGGAGAATATCGCGTCCATCTTGAGAGTTAGACAGATAGATAGGGAAAACGGGCATCATTAATGGAGCGTTTCAGCATTCTCAGCCCTTTCCCTCGTTTGGCATATGGCAACTAGAATGGCAAGGAGCTGCAGGGCTTCGTTAGCCCTCACACGGAAGTCAACTCAGAACAAAGGAGAAGAAATTGGGTTATCCCATTGCTTTTTCTCATTTCTCTCTTCCCTGAATAATCGATTATCTATCCTTAAACATCTAAACAATTGCCAATAGACATGGATCAATTTTAGATTCTTTTTTTTTTTTTTTTTTTTTGGGGGGGGGGGTACCATTGTTTATATGCTTTTATATTTATTTGGTGAGCTTTAATTCATAGTTTGTGTCTTTGCACTAAATTTATTATCATTAAATATGTCTGAAACTATACCTTCTAAATGAAATAATAATTCTCAATTGATCGGTATCAAAGGGACAGTTCTCCAAAAAATGAAAAATCACTTACTATTTATTTACTCTCAAGTGGATCCAAAACCAGTTGAATTATTTCTGCTGTTGAACACTAAATTATTTATCATAAAAGTTGAAAACCTGTGACCATTGATTTACATACAATAGATGCCAGTGATTACAGGTTTAAAGTTGTCTTTAACATATGTTTTGATTTCAACAGAAGAAAGAAACTCTGTCAAGTTTGAAACACGTAAAGAGTGAGTTAATTAAGACAGAGCTTTCATTTTTTTGGTGAACAATCCTCCCTTTAACAGTTGGTACATATCACAGATAATTTGGTATAGAAGGTTTTACCTTTACACTGTAAAAGAGACACATTTCTATTGCCTAGTGCGTATGGAAGTATTTTGAGCCTAAATCTGCACAATAGTTGTAAGCTTGACCAGGGAGTTTTGAATCAAAATCACTCTTAAAACTTTCAGTAATCAAAAAGCACTGGTTAGCACTGTTGTCTGACAGCAAGAAGGTTGCTGGTTTGACCCTCGGCTGGGCCAATTGGCATTTCTGTATGGAATTTGCATGTTCTCCCCATGTTCGCGTGGGTGTTCTCTGTGTGCTCTGGTTTCCCCAACAGTCTCCCCCACAAAGACTTGTGGTATAATAAACTAGGTAAGCATTGGCATTGACATTAGTGTAAAAGTGTGAGGGTGTGTGTGAATATGAGAGTGTATGGGTGTTTCCCAGTACTGGGTTGTGGCTAGAAGGACATCCGCTGCATAAAACATATGCTGGAATAGTTGGTGGTTCATTCCGCTGTGGCGACCCCTGATAAATAAGAGACTAAGCTAAAGGAAATTGAATAAACTCAAGTTAGTTGACACAGAGAGGTCTGGAATGAACTTTTCCAGGATGTATGAATCAAGCTTAGTTTAACAACTTCATTCATTTACTTGCTCTTAGTGGTAAATTGTCAGCTTGGATACAAGAGATTGGAACTGCGCAGTTATGGTGTTATTTTACATTGTTAGCTGCATGTAGCTACTTTAAAAGGGACCAGGTTTAAATTACATATGTATCACTGGTCACGCAGAGGTTGTTTTAAATCTAAAGCCACCTTTCCACTGCACATGTCATTCAGATACAACTGTTTGAATATGCCCCTTGTGGCAGTCACACAGAATTTTCAGCTTTGTCGTTCACCATAAGGGTAAAAGCTAATTCTTGTGGTGTCCGAATTAAAGGAGTGCAAAAGCAAGAGCCTTTTTTCTCCATGCATTCACCATAGTTGAATAAATGATTGAATCCTAGAAACTCATAGACTGCCTAACATTTTGGATGGAATGTGGAAACAACATTAAAACATATCTTTTTTTTACTACTCATTATGAGTAGAAATGTTTTTTTTTTAATTTAAACTTTTTTTCGGATTTAAAAAATAACAAAAAAGTAAAAATGTTAAATCTCGCGCACAGAGATCTGCTTGAACAACACTGAAATATATTGCATCCTGTTGGCCAGTTGCATACAGTCTAGTCGCACGAGTTCAAATAACTTTCTTGAATCCGCAGCTCAAATCAGATCCGAATTTTCCACATATGAGCATGATGGGAACTCCACGCAACTACCAGACTACTCTCCATTAGAAATGAACGACTTCCATTATGCCGCTTTTCGTTTGTCATGTGCAGTGGAAAGGCATCCTAAGCGACTTTCTGTTGCTCAGTGGCACAAATTTCATGACCCATAGTCATTACTGCATGAAGGTGCTTGGCACTCTCAAATGAACCCAAGAGTGGTAACAGATGAAGCTTCATCAGTTTGTTTAAGTTAGAATCCACCAAGTAGTTAGTGACCACCTTGAGCTTTAGCAAAACCAGCATGGGACACCAATTCCTATAGAAATGAATTACATTGTTTTACGCAATAGTAAATGTAAACATTTCTATAGACGAATCCATCAAACGTTTTGCACAGCACAGCATAATGGCTCAAAAAGTTTTGTGGTCCTATGAGTGATGGGTGCGTAACTGATAATGGGAATGCTTTATGCAAGTAGACTAAACTAAAAGTTAATAGTGTCACCTGTTGGTGCGGATGACAAATCGCAACTCATTCTGCTCTTAAGCTTGCCCCCTTCCCCCCTCCATTACCTGATTCCCCCCACCATCATGACCCAGACAGTGTGTGTGTGTGTGTGTATGTGTGTGTGTGTGTGTGTGTGTGTGTGTGTGTGTGTGTGTGTGTGTGTGTGTGTGTG